>NC_084733.1:64358230-64500730 GCF_033978785.1 Entelurus aequoreus | reverse complement strand
ATACAAGGCCCATGGCATCAGTCAAAACCAATAATCATATTTCAGAACCTTTTTTGTTAAAAAGAGGAGTAAAACAGGGATGTCCTGCATCTGGATTATTATTTAATTTGGTTATTGAACCCTTAGCTGCAAAAATAAGAAGTGAAAATAATATTCATGGTATAAATATTGGCTCTCAGTATAATAAGCTATCGATGTATTGTGACGACATAATTTTTTTTACCTGTCACATGTTAACATCTGTCTTCTTTATATCAATAATGTCATCACTGAATATGGCTGTTTATCAGGGTATAAAGTTAATTGGGACAAATGTGACATATTACCACTCAATAAACACTGCAAGAAATTACAAGTTCAGAACTCCAAAATTAAATTGTATTGCATTATTATGGTATTGTTGTGTATTGTTTTAAAAAAAAAAAAAAAAAAATCGTTTTTGAATCGAGAATCGTTTTGAATTGAAAAAAAATCGATTTTGAATCGAATCGTGACCCCTAGAATCGATTTTGAATCGAATCGTGGGACACCCAAAGATTCCCAGCCCTAATATATATATATATATATATATATATATATATATATATATATATATATATATATATATATATATATATATATACATACATACAGTATATATGAAATATATATGAAATACTCGAGTTGGTGAATTCTAGCTGTAAATATACTCCTCCCCTCTTAACCACGCCCCCCGCCCCCAATCACACCCCCGACCCGCCCACCCCCCCATCCCCCACCTCCCGGAATCGGAGGTCTCAAGGTTGGCAAGTATGTCTCTAGGCGTAAATAATAAATCAACTATGGAACAGTTTGAATGTGGAATTAGAATAATGTTCAATCTTAATTTTGTTTTAAAAAAAAAAAAACGAAACAAAGACATGAGTTTCAATATGTACAAGAACGAGTGGTCACGTATAATTTATAAGTTGGGTCTCCAAAAACCAAAACATTTTCTTGGTTTGACTTCAATATAAATGATCAAAGTGTGTTTTCCCAGGTTGAGACCATTTAGGAACCCCGCTCTTTAGAAAGATTATGTGCTTTGGTACTGTTTGCTCCAGTTGTGTGCTTGGAGGATAAAAATCCTAATTGGAGCAGAGCGAGTTACGGCCGCTGGCGCCCACTCGCCTTCTTCACCACCCACCCAGTTCCTGCTAGTGGATCAGGTGGGGAAAAAAGAAGGTTAAGTCTTCAGGCCGCCGGCTGCTTTTCGAGAGTCTTTCTCACCGCTGACACGCGCGGCCTGACGTCACCTCGTGGTGACTGTGCACCGCCTTTGCTTTTGCGCTCCTCCCGAGTCTTCTTGTGTCTGCTTTCTGCGGCGAGGAAATCAATTGTCACTTTCACGCTCAGCAGCGGAGAAGAAAAAGAAGTGCTTCTGCAGCGAGGACACATTCAGGACACGTTTGGTCGACGCGTGGGGATAATGCGGCCATTTGTTTACCAGACATCCTCATGTGACAAGATGATCCGCTTCAACACTTCATAACAGCTGCTTCAATCTCTGATTTGCTGCTGCACTCTAAAGCAAGCAGGGCAAAAAGATCCTGATTTGTATGGTTTGAGTGAAGTGGTGTGTCTCTGGTGCACCAATCACTGCAAGAACCCGACTGATATTGGAACCTACAACCCCCGGAAAAAAATTATGGACTCGATAGACTGTGAGGATGTTCATCCAGTTGTTTAAATTTGTATAAAAAAAGCAGATAAGAGACACAAAACTAAAGTCATTTCAGATGGCATCTTTCTGGCTTTAAGAAACACTCAAATAAATCAAGAATATAAACTATAAAAGTAGTGTTGTCCCGATACCAATATTTTGTATTTCGACACTTTTTTGAAAAAAGGGGACCACAAAAAGTTATTGGCCTTATTTTAACAAAAATTTCTTAGGGTATATTAAACATATGTTTCTTATTGCAATTGTGTCCTTAAATGAAGTGGTGAACATACTAGACCAGTGGTTCTCAAATGGGGGTACGCGTACCCCTGGGGGTACTTGAAGGTATGCCAAAGGGTACGTAAGATTTTTTAAAAATGTCTGTCAAAAAGAACTGTGAAAAGAAATGCAACAATGCAATATTCAGTGTTCACAGCTAGATTTTTTGTGGACCTGTTCCATAAATATTGATGTTAAAGATTTCTTTTTTTGTGAAGAAATGTTTAGAATTAAGTTCATGAATTCAGATGGATCTCTATTACAATCACCAAAGAGGGCACTTTAAGTTAATGATTACTTCTATGTGTAGAAATCTTTATTTATAATTGAATCACTTGTTTATTTTTCAACAAGTTTTTAGTTATTTTTATATCTTTTTTTCCAAATAGTTCAAGAAAGACCACAACAAATGAGCAATATTTTGCACTGTTATACAATTTAATAAATCTGAAACTGATGACATAGTGCTGTATTTTACTTCTTTATCTCTTTTTTTCAACCAAAAATGCTTTGCTCCGATTAGGGGGTACTTAAATTAAAAAAATGTTCACAGGGGGTACATCATTGAAAAACGGTTGAGAACCACTGTACTAGACAACTTGTCTTTTAGTAGTAAGTAAACAAACATGGGCTCCTAATTAGTCTGCTGACATATGCAGTAACATAATGTGTAATTTATCATTCTGTTATTTTGTCAACATTATGAGGGACAAACTGTAAAAATTTATTATTCATCGACTTGTTCATTTACTGTTATATCTGCTTATTTTCTGTTTTAACATGTTCTATCTACACTTCTGTTAAAATGTAATAATCGCTTATCCTTCTGTTGTTTGATACTTTACGTTAGTTTTGGATGATACCACAAATTTAGGTATCGATCCAATACCAAGTAGTTACAGGATCATACATTGTTCATTTTCAAAGTCCTCATGTGTCCAGGGACGTATTTCATAAACATCATATGAATTTTTAAAAAAGGACAAAAGATTTTGTGACGATAAAAAAATATTGATGTAATCATAATAGTATCGACGAGATACGCTCTTGTACTTGATATCTTTACTGTGGATGTCAGGTGTAGATCCACCCATGGCTCAGGAACAGCTCCGGTGAGCTACGGTGAAGCATGATTAGCTATTCCTCGTCCTGCAATGATAATGTTACATGTAAAAAACGTACTGTATTCGTTGCCATGGAGACAAGGATTAGTGATTTAGAAGTAGCTAAAACACTGCCGACTGCGGATGAATGTTAGCTGCTAGCTAGCTAGCCATGTCTTAAAGCACCTCTTCCTGAGGGCGTTTCCGTGTTATAACTTCACCTTATCTTGAGTTTTTAGGCCAAAAAGCATCCGTTCTCCCTTTTCTGTCTACACACTGTGTCTGCTTGTAAGTACTCCGTGATTGTGCGCTGCCGAACATGCTCCTCTGCTCTTAAAACCAGCAATGTCATGACGTGATGACGCGCCGTCATGACCGTTAAAAAAATAAGTAATTGGGAACCGGTACTTTTCAAACAGAGTAGAGTACCGTTTTTGATTCATTAGTACCGCGGTACTATACTAGTACCGGTATACTGTACAACCCTACTGTATACTCAATTCTGAGGACAACAAATCATCCTGTAAATGTTCATGCCCAAAGCTAACGCCTGCATCAGAGTAAATCTGTTCATGAGTCTGCAGTTGAAAAGGAGTGTTCACACCTTGGAGAGCTGTTGCACCATGGTGGGTTGACATGAATCATGGCTCCAACACGAGATATGTCAATTGAAACAAAGGATAGGGTTATGTCTTCAAAAAGGTAAAGCATCATGCAGTGTTGCACAATATGTTTGTTCGCAGTCAGCTGTGTCTAAAATCTGGACCAAGTACAAACAACATGGGAAGGTTGTAAAAGGCAAGCATACTTTAGACCAAATAAATAATTTAAGCGCCAAGATGGAACACCTGAAGCAATATGTCTTGAAAACAGAAAATGCGCAGCAAAACAAATGAAGAACAAACGGGCGGAAACTGGAGTCACTGCCTGTGACCAAATTGTAAGAAAACCGTAAATGGGATTTAATTACAGAAGCGCTCAACCAAAGCCGTCATTAACACCTTAATAGAAAAAAACAAGGTTACAATGGCTAAGAAAAAGCAAGGATGGACAATGGATGACATAGTTTGGGTGATGCTGGAACTTTTGTTTGGTGCCAGTCCAATGAGATTTATGAAGACGACTGCCTGAAGAAAATGTGCACATTTCCACAGTCATTAGGCCCTTTTCCACCAAAAGTTCAGAAGCTTTAGGTTCCTGTAGAAGTGTGTGGTTTGTGTTTCTACCGCATTTCACAGTTAAGGGTAGTTAAAAATTTCAAGGTACTTTTAAATCTGTCTTCATTATTGGTTTAATTGTGGTAAAATGAAAATATGGCTTTGTAGTCATCAACATTGAAAGTTAATTGCTCTATTTGTGAGAATAGGGGGCAGATATTATACATTTCAAACTTTTTTCTCATCCATTTCATTCATAATTTACTTTAATGTTATGTTGAATGTCTCATTTTTAGTTTTCTTTCTTTGTTAGATTTTTATGAATTAAATAAATAAATGAATTGAACTGAAACTAGTTTATACTAATCAGTCTGATGATGTGTGGGAAAGTGGTTTAGTATATATCTACATTGATACCATGTAAACAAACCGACAATATTAGACCAGCTTTATGTTACTTAGGTGTGTGTAAATGAAAAACAAAGCAATAATATACAAAACGGTATGATTTTAAATCAAAGTGTACTGAATGGTTCATATAATGTCAGGCTTTTGTCCCCAATGTCCAACAGTCAGAAAGCCGTCTTCTCAGTAACTGATGAATTCATGAGGGTCAGGGGATTAATTTTGGTCCATTTTTGGCTGTAAATAACAAAATATAAATAATAAATGTCAGTGTTTATCTGTAAACGACAATATATAAAATAATAAATGTCAGGGTTTATCTCACGCCGACACAACAACAAAACTCATTTGATTTAGCGTTAGCCTGTTAGCATTAGCATTCGGTTCAATCGGGTTGAGGCTAATAACTTCAAAAATGGAGTGTCACTGACTAAACAACAAAGTTAAAAGTAAACATTTGATGTTATTTACCTTTGTCCTCGTGTACTGCCTCCTTTATTTCACATGTATCCAACAAAGTTTCAGAGTAGTAAGCAGCTGAGGTCGCCGCTTTGAGTCCGTTTGAATACTATATAATACTCTGTAAATACGTTTAAAAAGAGTCTGTCTACTTCTCGTAGCATTGTGTATTGAAATGTTTACAACTGAATGGAATGCTAACGTGGGTGATTCCCACTGATTTTGGGCTGGTAGTGGTCGATTCACAGTGGTCATTCTGCCACACAATACCTCAATGCTAACAAGGTGAAATTACACTACGATAGAGCAGACCCATCCTTGCCCAGGTACACCCTTCTGGTGTTGGAGCATAAATATTTGTGGTTTTGGCACCAGCCGCTAGAATGATCCGAACAATCTTAGTCAAAGACTAGATGTGACCTATCTAAGTCTAAGACTACATCTGACCAATCTAAGTTTAAGACTAGATCTGACCAATCTAAGTCTAATACTAGATGTGACCAATCTAAGTCTAAGACTAGATCTGACCAATCTAAGTCTAAGACTAGATCTGACCAATCTATGTATAAGACTAGATGTAACCAATCTAAGTTTAAGACTAGATGTGACCAATCTAAGTCTAAGACTAGATCTGACCAATCTAAGTCTAAGACTAGATCTGACCAATCTATGTATAAGACTAGATGTAACCAATCTAAGTCTAAGACTAGATGTGACCAATCTAAGTCTATGAACATGAACTAATGAAGTCTACTCGGATGAGAGGCTAAAAGTCTTCCAAGACAAACCAAACAGTCCAGCTGCGTTCGATTGAATGCCCTGAGAATGCTTAAGGTCAATGCCACCCGTGGATGAAGTAATCCAGATCTCATTCCAATTGAACATCTGTGGTGGAAATTTAAGAAAATGGTCCATGACAAGATTTCTAACCTGCAAAGCTGATCTGACAAGAGCAATTTAGAGAAAGTTGGAGTAATATGAATACTGTTTGTCACTGGTTAAGTCTGTGCCTCAGAGACCGCAAACTGTCATGAATGGTAAATGGATTCTACTGGTGAGTACAGCGCTTTTCTACCTTCAAGGTACTGAAAGCGCTTTGACACTATGACCACATTCATCTAGTGATTCATCTAATGATGGCGCAGCATCTGGGGGTTCAGTATCTTGCTCAAGGATGCTTCGACATGGTCATCGGGGGACTGAGGATCGAAACCGCAACCTTCAGGTTGGGAAACCACCACTCTACCATCAGAGCAATGCTGCCCACTCTAAAAGCCAAAGGTGGTGCAACAAAGTGCTAGTGGTGTTTTTTGGTTTATTATTCCATAATATTTTTCTCAGAAATGTTTTACTCCGCCTGATCTAAAAATTAAACTGTTACGGACTACCCAAAACATTTGTTGTGTTCCTTAAAGCCAAAAAGTTGCCATTTGAAATGACTACAGTGTTGTGTCATGTCCGGTATCTGCTTTTTTCCTACAACATTAAACATATTTAGATGAGGCAATTCCTGAAGGAATTGCGTGTGAATGCTCCAATGCTGAAGTTGAACTGAAATGCTGATAGAATCTAGTATGAATGTAAGAATAGTTTGAATGTTGGAATGGTTTGAATGTTGAAGAGTTTGAATTTCCAGGAAAACCGGAATTTGGTTTTGAACTTGGGAAAGTGGTAGTTTTAATGTCCAGGATGAGTGGAATGTGTTTATGTTTGAAATGGTTTGAATAGGTTGAAAAAAGTGGGAAATGTACTTGGAAAAATGTCCCATTCATTTCAATGGGAACTTCCTGGAAATTTGGGGTTTTTGAGAAAAGCGGGATTTTTTGGAAAATGATTAGGAGCATGAATGTCCTGAATGAGCTGAATTGGTTGGTGTTGGAATTGTTTAAATCGGTCAAGAAATGTTGAAGTAGTAACAGTTCTTTAATTGAAAAATGGTATTACGGAATTTCAGGAAAACCGGGAATTTTTCAAGTTCTTAAACGAACTTGGTTTTTTGTCCTGACTAAGAAAAATGTTTTGACAGTGGAACGGTTGAAATGGGTTGAAAATGTGAAAGGAGTCATCGTACTAAAAAAGGTTGGAAATAAGGTTAGAAAAAAACAGGAATTCCTGGAAATTTGTTGAACGTGGACAAATGGTTGTTTGAATTTACAGGATTTATTGAATATGTTGAAGGTGGAATGGTTTGAATCGGTTGAAAAATGTGGGAATTGTGGAAGTTTGAAAAATGGATAATTCATCATGAATGGGAAAAATGTTCCTAAAAACTGAGAATTCTAGGAAATCCGGAATTTTTTTATACTTTTTGAAGAAGAGCACACAATTCCTGAACAGACTGAATATTTTGAAGTTGGAATGGTTTGAATCAGATACAAAATGTGGCAGTTGTGGAACTTTGAAAATGGGAATTTTATGGAAATTTGGGAACTTTGAGAAAAAAATGATTTTTTTCTAAAATGCTAAAACAATTTGGTTGATGTTGAATGTTGGAATTTTTCAAAAGTAGTACAATTTTTCATTGAGAAATGGTAGTATGGAATCCCTGGAATTTCTGGAAAACCGGGAATTTTTCCAGTTCAAAAAACAACTTTGTTTTTTGTCCTGATCAAGAGGAATTATTTGACGGTGGAACGTTCGAAGTGGGTTGAAAATGTGAAAGAAGTAGTCGACAGAAAAAAGGGTGAAAAAAGGGGTTTAAAAAAACAGGTTTTCTGGGAATTCCTGGCATTTTTTTTAACTTGGAAAAATTATAGCTTGAATGTCCAGGATGAGTGGAATATGTTGAAGGTGGAATAGTTTGAATCGGTTGACAATGTGGAAATGGTGGAAGGTTGAAAAATGGGCAATTCATTTTGAATGGGAAAAATGTCCCGGAAAACTTGGAATTCTGGGAAATTTGGGAATTTGGGAATAACACTGCAGGCTTACACACAAACATGCATCCCAAAAAATATATGCCACACATACACCCCCCCCCCCCCCCAACCCAACGCCCTCGACGCAAATCCCATAGGGGCGATGAAAGGATGGTCAGCGCCCGAGAGCTGCGGCCTACCACCATGACCCCCCCCCCCCTTCCCTCTGTTGCTAGAAATCTCGAGATGTACGTTGTAATATGTATATGTGCTTTGCTATGGAGGTTTTTTCCCACTCCAGACTGGGCCCTCTTAGGAGCCCAGTCTAGATTATATTTTTTTTACTCATCCTTCCCCAGCGTTTTACCTTTTTCCCCATCTTTTACGGGGCGCCTTGTGGCGACCCATCAGCGTTCCTGTTCTGTAACCCTGCACACTGTTTGTTTGTCTAATCTTGAACAGGTTTATGCTGAAAACAAAGTTCCGTTGTACTTGTGCAATGACAATAAAGACCTATCTATCTATCTATCTATCAATGGAAAGCCGGCAATTCCCGAATAGGCTGAACAGTTTGAAGTTGGAACGGTTTGAATGATATTAAAAATGTGCAAGGTAAAGCGCGCCAAAATCTGGAGAAGAAGAATGATAATAAATAGATGAATTTAGGCGTAGAAAAGCATATGTGTGAATGCTTTGGAGCATTCACACAATCAACTTCCTCCAAGTCTGGTGATTAGATCATTGTTTTGCAAGGAGTTGTTTAAGACAGTGGGCATCAAAGGTTCCATCACTTCACTTGTGGATTATACTGTATTTCAGGGCTCCACGGCAGATTCCCTTCTGCAGTTGTAAGGAAGTCATGCGATTAGCTCATCACGCCGAGTCATCGCCGGGCGACGGCTCCAGTTTGATGCCTCAACACCGTGATGTGTCAGACCTCGTTAGCGGCTCAGGAACTCTTCCTCCTTGTCAGCGACTCCGCGCCTGACCTCCAGACTATCATGGAACGCAGCCAGCGCTCGTTATTACTCTCACAGGGGGTCGCGCACTCCGGTGTTTATTTTTTGGTTCAAAAGCTGGCTGTGCTTTACTTTGTCATAATTAGAGATGTCAGGGGCTGATATTAGCCTTTTTAACTCTACCACGTCTGTGTCCCAGTGTTTACTAAAGAGTGTACTCACAGGAAAGATTCCTTCAAAAAAGATGCATGCTCAGGGAGACGCATGCAGGAATTCCAGTAGGGTGCATGTCCCGCCGGAATACTGGCTCGAATTTGAGACAAAGTTGAAATGAAACCACGATGCTAAGCCGCTTCTAAGATACTAGTCCTGAAAAGTATACTAAGTTTAAAGCTTTAATGTAAAGTAGGGGTAATCAATCCAGACGTCGCTTTACTCGCCACTTTGTCTTCCAAAAAACAAATGTGTGTAGCATTCAATACCACACATTTAACTGAAAACAATCAGGAAAGGTAAAGAAAGCACTTACGCCAGGGGACGGCGTGGCCGTGCCAGCACCCTGAGGGTTCCTGGTTCGATCCCCAGCTTCTACCAACCTAGTCACGTCCGTTGTGTCCTTGAGCAAGACACTTCACCCTTGCTCCTGATGGGTCGTGGTTAGGGCCTTTCATGGCAGCTCCCACCATCAGTGTGTGAATGTGTGTGTGAATGGGTGAATGTGGAAATAGTGTCAAAGCGCTTTGAGTACCTTGAAGGTAGAAAAGCGCGATACAAGTATAACCCATTTACCACTTACTTAAAGGCCTACTGAAATGAAATTTTCTTATTTAAACGGGGATAGCAGGTCCATTCTATGTGTCATACTTGATCATTTCGCGATATTGCCATATTTTTGCTGAAAGGGTTTCGTAGAGAACATCGACGATAAAGTTCGCAACTTTTGGTCGCTGATAAAAAAGCCTTGCCTGTACCGGAAGTAGCGTGACGTCACAGGTTGTGGAGCGCCTCACATCTGCACATTGTTTACAATCATGACTACCAGCAGCGAGAGCGATTCGGACCGAGAAAGCGACGATTACCCCATTAATTTGAGCGAGGATGAAAGATTTGTGGATGAGGAAAGTGAGAGTGAAGGATTAGAGGGCAGTGGAAGCGATTCAGATAGGGAAGATGCTGTGAGAGGCGGGTGGGACCTGATATTCAGCTGGGAATGACTAAAACAGTAAATAAACACAAGACTCTATTAGCCACAACACAACCAGGCTTATATTTAATATGCCACAAATTAATCCGCATAACAAACACCTCCCCCTCGTCCATATAACCCACCAATACAACTCAAACATCCGCACAACACACTCAATCCCACAGCCCAAAGTACCGTTCACCTCCGTAAAGTTTATACGTGTTATATTTCCCCAAAGTTACGTACGTGACATGCACATAGCGGCACGCACGTACGGGCAAGCGATCAAATGTTTGGAAGCCAAAGCTGTACTCACGGTAGCGCGTCTGCTATCCAACTCAAAGTCCTCCTGGTGGTGTTGCTGTAGCCAGCCGCTAATACACCGATCCCACCTACAGCTTTCTTCTTTGCTGTCTTCATTGTTCATTAAACAAATTGCAAAAGATTCACCAAAACAGATGTCCAGAATACTGTGGAATTTTGCGATGAAAACAGACGACTTAATAGCTGGCCACAATGGTGTCCCAATATGTGCGCACAATCCGTGACGTCACGCGCAAACGTCATCATACCAAGACGTTTTCAGCAGAATATTTTGCGGGAAATTTAAAATTGCACTTTACTAATCTAACCCGGCCGTATTGGCATGTGTTGCAATGTTAAGATTTCATCATTGATATATAAACTATCAGACTGCGTGGTCGGTAGTAGTGGGTTTCAGTAGGCCTTTAACAAATGAAAAGACAAATGCGACACAATTTAGTGATCAACCATCATCACAGCAGTCTTTGTCCGTGGAGAGAGTGTGACTTTGGAGACATCCCGAATGGGCTCCAAAATTGCATAAGCCATAAAAGTGTCTTATCTCTGAAAAAACCCAGGAAAGGCAGTTAAGGTAAAAAACCTTAACTGCCAAACACATACTACAATTGTGGTTTTAGACAAGAAATGACTGGAATATGAATTGTGTGACACATTCAATAGGATTTGCACATATTTCAAAGGGAAATGCTTAGATTCATTTGGTGTTCATAGAAAAGCATAAATAAATAACGGGCTTACGGTATATTGAAAAATGGCCATTGTAAAGGGAGTCGGTGGGGCACAAATGGGTCCTGGGGAACTCCAATGTATACTCACTCAATAACTCGTGGTCAAGATAACTTGCAATGAATCCACAACTCAAAGCCGTTTCTAACATACTAGTCCTGAAAAGTATACTATGTTTAAAGCTTTAATGTAAAGTAGGGGTAATCAATCCAGACGTTGCTTTACTTGCCACTTTTTATTCCAAAAAATAAATGTATGTAGCATGCGATACCACACATTTAACATTATCTGATTTAGAACAATCCCAGCAAATTCTACACCTAATAAGATAAGCTTTATAAAAAATTGTTATTGTGTTTACTGTTATGTAGGACTGGGGAAGGAGACGGCACGACGACAGTAGATCAAGCTCAACAGATTTATTGAGTGCTTGATGAGTGCATGGGGTGTGTATGCTACTATGCGTTTGAATGGAAAACTATGTGTGGAAATTAACCATATGTAAATACCGTAAGGTCTGTTGAGGTGCGTGTTGGATGTACGGCGTCCAAGTCCAAGGGCAAGAAGCAAAGAGGTCCAAGGTCCGAGCGGGGTCGTAGGCAGGAGGGAGAAGTCTGGAAGTCCAAAACGGGGTCAAGGATCCGGGAGAGCAAACTGGGTCCAGGAGGGAAAAGCAGCAGCGGAGGCGCACAGCGAAAGCTGAGACACGGGTGGCTGTGGGGAGAACGAGAGACAAAATGGGATCAGGAAAAAGGCATGAGGAAACAAGCAAACAAGCAAGATCAGGAGGGAAGTCAGAGACGCGAAGCTTACTGATAGCAGAGCTACGTTCCGACGAAGAGAAGTCAGCGGCGAGGCTCTTTATCCTGTCGTCCCTCATCAAAGCCAGGTGTGTTGGTCATTGATTGCCTTCGGCTGCGGCGGAGTGTGGGCGCGGTCTGCGTGGCGAGCGCGTGTCTGGTGGTGCTCACAGCGGAGCGTCTGAGCGCACCCGCAGAAGAGGGAATCACGGAGTGCGCGTGCGCCGTAACATTTACTCAGTTACTCACATTTTCAATTCTATAATCTACTGCAAAGTATTGGATCGGGATTCAAAATCTAATCGGATCTGAGGCCAAAAAATCGGATCAAGATCGGGGGTCAAAAATGTTAATCAGGACGCCCCATAACATTTATTATAACATTATAGTGTTCCCTCAATTATTGCTGGGTTTACGTTCCAGACCCCTGTGGTTAATGAATTTTCGCAGAATAGGGACGCTATTTATTTTATTATTTCTATAAATGTCATCTGCATTTAAAGGGGAACTGCATTTTTGGGGGGGATTTTTGCCTATTGTTCACAATCATTATGAAAGACATGACGATGGATGTATTTTTGTTTTAATGCATTCTAAATATTAAATAAAAGCAATCAAAAGTCGGTTTGCAATGGAGCCTACGAGAGCCGTTCAGTTCTGCCTATAGAGCCACTAAAAAACATCCAAACACCTCCATTGAGGTTTTATGTACATGATGTATTGTAAGTATATATTTAATGTAGTAAAATTTATAATAGCATTCAATATTTACATATTTTGATCATTTTAAGCATTTATTTCAAAAACTCATCACAACGTTCATTCTCTTTAACACCACTGAGTATTACTCACTGCAGAATCTATGAGAGCCAACAAACATAATACAACTTCACTTACTGTACAATGTCTGCTGTCATTAGGATGCCGACTGCTGGGATGTTCATAAATTCCCATTTAGAATAGAAAGACTCATAATTTTCGCGAAGAAAAGGGGCGTAAAACCAAGCGTACTTATTTTATATATATATTTCATGTCGTTCTTGCCATATCCGGCTCTAAATTGGCTGTCAAAGTGTACCAACTTGTCGGAATACGTCCTTGTTCTTTTACTACCCAGGTTTATGATCTAGAATAAAGTTTGACGAGCAAGAAAGAGGAAGCAGCTGATCTGTCAACATTGGCACGCAAGCTTGTGATCGTGGCGCCGATATAAATAGTTTGTCTGCGTTAGCGTTTATAATAACAACATCACTCATACTTAATAGAGCAGTGGTTCTCAACATTTTTTCAGTGATGTACCCCCTGTGAATTTTTTTTTAATTCAAGTACCCCCTAATCAGAGCAAAGCATTTTTGGTTGAAAAAAAGAGATAAAGAAGTAAAATACAGCACTGTGTCATCAGTTTCTGATTTATTAAATTGTATAACAGTGCAAAATATTGCTCATTTATTGTGGTCTTTCTTGAACTATTTGGAAAACATTTTATAAAAATAACTAAAAACTTGTTGAAAAATAAACAAGTGATTCAATGATAAATAAAGATTTCTACACATAGAAGTAATCATCAACCTAAAGTGCCCTCTTTGGGGATTGTAATAGATATCCATCTGGATTCATGAGCTTAGTTCTAAACATTTCTTCACAAAAAAAGAAATCTATAACATCAATATTTACATTTTCCTGAGGGAACTCTCCTGAAGGAATCAATAAAGTACTATCTATCTATTTATGGAACATGTCCACAAAAAATCTAGCTGTCAACACTGAATATTGCATTGTTGCATTTCTTTTCACAGTTCTTTTTGACAGACATTTTTTAAAAATCTCACGTACCCCTTGGCATACCTTCAAGTACCCCCAGGGGTACGCGTACCCCCATTTGAGAACCACTGTAATAGAGGACCTCTCATTGGCTTTACTGTAAGCGGACTTTTTTTTTTTAAAATACATCCGTCGTCATGTCTTAGCCAGGTAGGATATGCGTGGCTAAGGTAACAAAATAGTTCAAGTAGATTTGAGGGTAGCTGCAGATTTGAGACACTAGATGGCAGTAGTGTAGTCGCTATTAAACACTACACAGATCCAGTTGCTCTTCTCACTTCATGCAGAGAATCCACAGTGAGACAGAAAGACGGTACAACGAAACTTGGTAGCCGATACTGTTACGTGATTGGCTGTTTGCGTGTCCCTCTCATTGCTCAGTGACACTTCCTGTTTCTCGTTTAGCTGTGTTCCCAAAGCGCAAATGACTCAATGGAACGAGTCTTGCTTCACAATTTTCTGGTTTATTCCGACTAAAAAATATTATAGTGTGTCGAATATTTTGTCGAACGCAACGATATCGATATCGATTATGTGTCTATCGCATTATATATTGATATCGTTTCATCGGCCCAGCCCTACTTTAACATCTTTAAAAGCACCCCACACAGCTTCACACGCTCTAAAACCAACATTTAACTATAAAATCCAGTGACGAGGGATCACGCCCACCCGATTTCCAGGAATTAATGTAGTCATGTCACCTCCTTCATACGTACATGGCATGTGTCAAAATACCCATCATAGATTAAGTGAAATTTCACATTTCAACAAGCATTTTATGACAGGACATCTAAATCAGGGATAAATTAGTAGTCAGTGTTTGTACAGTTTGTACAGAATTACAGAAATATCCACTGAAATAAGTCGATACTTGTCTAAATATCTGGCAACACAGTTGATGATAGAGTGTATAATTTGCATTATTGGCTTGCGCATATACATTTTTTTAAAGGATAAAAAGACAAAAGATTTGGTAAATATTTAAACCCAAATCTGTGTTATTAGTTATTTTAGTATTAACATATCTTGTTATTGTTACAGTCTCATTTTCTGACTACAATGTAACACTGGCTGCACTTTGCACACCCCTGATTTATTTACATCAATTATTCTACCCTCCATAAATGTTGGAATTTACAGATAGATAAACAGTCCTTTAAATTAGTGATGAAAGACATCCAAAAGCAAGGTTGTTTATTGACAGTCACTGTAAAACTGAGCACACAAAGCAAAGTACATTAATACACACATGAAGTGCACATACTGTACGTGAAGGAATCTTGTTAAATTAGCATTACAATTTAGCATTAACCGAGAAAAAAAGCAATACAACATACAGGATAAAGGTTAACTGCTAGCTTAATGCTAACATACAAGGAACGAGCCCATTGACCGGCTAACGGAAATTAGCATCGCAATCGTTTCAAACTTGCACAAACTTTTAACAAATGGGACATATATTCGCAAGACTCTGTGGAAACAAATATTGACCGCTAACTTTGTACTAGAGCTGTATCAGTCAATTCTGATTGATTGATTGATTGATGCTAGACCAGTCTGATTAGGAAGCCTGTTGCTCGAATCTAAAACTCTAATTGTAAAACAAATAACGTAGTCGATGTTTCGTGGAACATGATGGCAGCACATCAATTGCTTGGAAGGTGAAGTGGCAACTTCCTGTATAGCAAAAATAATATGGTTTATTAAGTTACTTGTGGAAGGCCGCCATAGGTAAATACATGTATGTCAAACACTGATGGCTGTGTGGTGACTTATTTTCAGTGGATAGTAAATCTAAACTGCTAAGCTATAAAATGATTACTCTAAACCAGGGGTGTCCAAACGATATATATATATATATATATATATATATATATATATATATATATATATATATATATATATATATATATATATATATATATATATATATATATATATATATATATATATATATATATATATATATATTGTTGCGCGCGGCCAGTCTTCCTCTCAAAACACACTGGTCACTCCCAAGTTCTTTTGGATGACATATATGTTGAGTAAAAAAGACCACCGAGACAGAAAGTACTTGGCTTGGCTTAGTTTTACTAAAGCTTTAGGAGACCATCCCTTACAATGCAATAATAGCATCAGCAAGGGAGATCTAACAAATAAGACAAAAGAAGTTAAATCTTATAGTGAGAAGGCAGAATCCCCCCCCCCTGGACACTGGATGCTCGAGGACCAAATATGGAAATCAACAACAGATAATAAGGCAACGGAAGTATACCGGCCGCACCAACATCTCCAGAGCAAAAAAGTACCAATAGCATGATCACACAATACAATTTTATACTAAAGCAGGGGTCAGGAACCTTTTTGGCTGAGAGAGCCATGAAAGCCACATATTTTAAAATGTATTTCCGTGAGAGCCATATCATATTTTTTAGCACTGAATACAACTAAATGCGTGCATTTTTAAGTAAGACCAACATTTTTAGAGTAGTCTCTTATTCTTTTTAATAACATTGTTATTCTGAAGCTAACCAATAATAAATAAAATACTTCTTACCATTAATGCGACTTATTGAACAAGTGCGGTAGAAAACGGATGTACGGATTAAAATGCATGAGAATGTTTTATATTTTGAACGTTATTTTTAGCACTGTGATTACCAGCGGAATTATTCATTACTTATCGTGTTAAGCAATGTCAGCTAAGATTTATCTGAGAGCCAGATGCAGTCATCAAAAGAGCCACATCTGGCTCGCGAGCCATAGGTTCCCTACCCCTGTACTAAAGCATTAATGTATATAAAAAATATATGCATTCTCCACAATATATATATATATATATATATATATATATATATATATATATATATATATATATATATATATATATATATATATTGGATATTACGAGTGTGTGAAAGTTCGACTCATCCCTTGTTCATTTCCGTGATGACCTCTTTAGAGTTTTGTAATCAATCAGAAATATGTGTTTAGCATTTTTTCCTATCATTCTTTGTAGTGGATTTAAATGGGTGTAAGTTTGAATTATGTATTGTATGTGGACGTTTTTTATAAAGTCCACAAAGTTCAGTGAGCAGGTTGTGACCATGTGTGTTGACCTTTTGTGTTAGTTTATTTGCGCAATGATTGGGAAAAGTTGTTTGTATTGGGTCATATATAAAAATTCTGTGCTCTGCACACTTCAAAGTGCAATTCATGGTCGATAACCTGAAATACTCACGTCGTCCACACGATTTTCGCAGCAGTTACACTGTCAGATGTTTAATATTAAATTGGAGGCGCTCCATAGGCCAAATTTCTTATTAGACTGGTGATGTCACCCCTCCTCTAAACGTATATCCAAGTTCACCTTGTGCATTATTGTCCCTTGACAAGATATAATAAGAAATATGAGGGCTGTACTTGCTTTTGCGAGATACTATGCATAAGAAACTTTTGTCACATCATATACGTCCAATCAGGTTGTTCTTTATGAAGTGTGCTTTGGTCCAATAATGTCAAAGAGCATAAAAAGCTCAGTATAAATGTTGCCTCGTTAATTTTCCGTCGTGTTGCCATTAGGTGGGACATTGGTATATGGCAGCCTTCATTCTGCCAAATACCGCTCCTCACGGCTCCATCACCAAGTCATACAGTCACACCCATCAGCCATAATTGGAGATTTATTCAAGGAGCTCGCAGGGCGCTGACAGCTGCTCTAAATATGTTTGTCAGGTCGCTAAATGCTTCACCGCTGCCACAAAAGCTGGGAGGTATACTCTCCGTCGTTGACATCTGAGCCGTGAAGTGTGTCAACGCTGCCATTTACAGTGTCCAAGAGTCCATATGTCCTCTAAAGCTGTCGGCGACATGTGACAGTCTATAGAAGGTGGCGCCGAACTCCTGACCTCACCACAATTTTGATCCATGTAGGGAGTAAAAGGTCATAAGTATCACTGGACAATTAATCGGCGGTACATGAGGTTCTCAGAGGAGATAACATGCTCCATAAAACAGGAAACGTCGATACGATGAGCGTCTTGCACACAACCCACAATTTCAAGAAAATCCTTTGGAAATTGCGTCAGTGCCGAAGCAGAACATGGACCGACCATTGACCCTCTGCCGGTCCCTGTCTTAGATACTGACACACAAAAACTAATAGTGTTCTTTCCCCCACAAAGATAACTTCTGCAACACAATGCTGCCGAGTGGACAAAATCCTTAAAACCTGACCTATGTGTTGATTTTAGTACCTGACGGTTTCGGCTACAACTCTGGTCTTCCTCAGAGGTTGTCACGTGATGTTGATGTGACATGTCTGGTCAGCTGATTTAAACAGTTTTCAGCTTGCTACTACAAGCCATCTGCAGTCCGACTTCTTTAGAACTGTGTCCCAGGTGTGAAAAAGTTGGTACGCCCCCTCGTCCTGGTTCACAGTCTGGGGTGCCCCCTTCCGTATTTCAGTTGCATCTTTGATCCAACATTGGTATTTGTTGCTCTCTGTCCCGATCCATGAGGTGGTTCTACCTATTGCAGTGGTCTGACGTGTTGCAAGCGATCAGTCTTCCTACTCTTCTTCCTCAGGGAATAAAACACACTGATCCAAACCAAGTTCTTTGGATGACATATATGTTGAGTAAAAAGGACCACCGGGACAGAATAGCACTTGGCCAAGTTTTACTAAAGTTTAGGAGACCAGCCCTTACAACGCAACAATAGCATCAGCAAACGAGGTCTAAACTCAAACAAAAAGAGTCAGCTTATGTAGAGTGAAAACAGCCCCTCCCGCCCAGAAAGAAATGCAGCTGCTACTTCAAAACAGATAAAGAACTGGCCAAAACAGCTCTGTGAGCCGACAAACAGGAGCCCTTAAAGGCCTACTGAAATTAAATTGTCTTATTTAAACGGGGATAGCAGGTCCATTCTATGTGTTATACTTGATCATTTCGCGATATTGCCATATTTTTGCTGAAAGGATTTAGTAGAGAACATCGACGATAAAGTTCGCAACTTTTGGTCGCTGATAAAAAAGCCTTGCCTGTACCGGAAGTAGCGTGACGTCACAGGTTGTGGAGCGCCTCACATCTGCACATTGTTTACAATCATGGCCACAAGCAGCGAGAGCGATTCGGACCGAGAAAGCGACGATTACCCCATTAATTTGAGCGAGGATGAAAGATTTGTGGATGAGGAAAGTGAGAGTGAAGGATTAGAGGGCAGTGCAGGACGCCAGGATGTATCTTTTTTCGCTCTGACTGTAACTTAGGTAAAAGGGCTCATTGGATTCCACACTTTCTCCTTTTTCTATTGTGGATCACGGATTTGTATTTTAAACCACCTCGGATACTATATCCTCTTGAAAATGAGAGTCGAGAACGCGAAATGGACATTCACAGTGACTTTTATCGGCAAAGCACTTTAGCTTCGGAGCTAACGTGATAGCATCGTGCTTAACTGCGGATAGAAACAGAAGAAACATGCCCCTGACTGGAAGGATAGACAGAAGATCAACAATACTACTATTACTTCTACTCTCAGGAGACACTGAACTAAACCCTGGACCTGTAAGCACACGGTTAATGCTGTCCCACCTGGCGAAGCCTAGCAATGCTGTTGCAATGCTCAACGACGCCATTGAAGCTAACTTAGCTACGGGACCTCGACAGAGCTATGCTAAAAACATTATCTCTCCACCTACGCCAGCTCTCATCTGCTCATCACGACCCGTGCTCACCTGCGTTCCAGCGATCGACGGCGCGACGGAGGACTTCATCGGTGCGGTCGGCGGCCCGGAGACGGAGGAAGTCAACCCAGACACCTGTGAGGACAGCGGCGCGGCGCGGCGGCGGACGGCGTTGTGTTGCTGAAGCCAGCCGCTAATACGCCGATCCCACCTACAGCTTTCTTCTTTGCTGTCTTCATTGTTCATTGAACAAATTGCAAAAGATTCACCAACACAGATGTCCAGAATACTGTGGAATTTTGCGATGAAAACAGACGACTTAAGCTGGCCACCGTGCTGTTCCAAAATGTCTGCTACAATCCGTGACGTCACACGCAAACGTCATCATACCGAGACGTTTTCAGACGGATGTTTCCCGGGAAATTTAAAATTGCACTTTATAAGTTAACCCGGCCGTATTGGCATGTGTTGCAATGTTAAGATTGTATCATTGATATATAAACTATCAGACTGCGTGGTCGGCAGTAGTGGGTTTCAGTAGGCCTTCAAGACAAAACAAAGAGTTTACGAGTGGACATAAGAAAAAAACAACTAAGAGTTCACATGGGGAAAGACAAGCTGCTTTAAACAAACCAAAGAGTTCACATGGGAAAATACTAGCTGCTTTAAACATGACTATGGATTAAGAAAGAACACTTAAAAATATATCCTTCTCACATATGGCAGACTTCAGCTGTTCTTGTTCTGCTTGTCGTCTGGTGGCTCGTGTGAACGCTTGTGATGTTTCTTTTTCACATTCTTTTCTCAGCTCTTTCTTCTTGATGTTAAATAGTCTCCGAAGTATGCCATACGTCAGGGGCGTCACAGAGAGGGTACAGCGGGCCATGAACAAGCACAACTTCAATACTACGGTCAAACCTAGTCCACCCCATGGACAAACAGACCAGCATCACAAATGCAACGTTATATATGAGATACCTTGTTTGTCTAGCAACAAATCACACGTGAAAGAAACCGGCAGAGCATTTAAAATCAGGTAGAAAGAGCATAGACAAGAATGTGAAAAGGAAACATCAAAAGCGTGCACACGAGCCACTAGACAGCTGAAGCCTGCCATATCAGACCGCTGCAAGAGATAGAACCACCTCATGGATTGGGACAATGCCCAAGTCATCGGCACCAAGAGCAACAAATACCACCGTTGGATCAGAGATGCAACTGAAATACGGAAGGGGGCAGAGAAACCATCGCACCGCCCCAGACTGTGAACCAGGACGAGAGGGCTTACCAACTTTCCCCACACCTGGGACAGAGTTCTGAAGAAGTTGGACTGCAGATGGCTTGTAGTAGTAAGCTGACAGCGCCAACAAGTGTTTTGAATCAGCTGACCAGACACGTCACATATGAGGAAGGCAACAGTTCTAGCCGAAACCGTCAGGTACGAAAATCAACACACAGGTCTGGCTATAAGAATAAAAATGACATTATTCTAGAAGACCTAATGAACCGGATTGGGTGACTTTTTAATGGTGTGCTAACCAATTATTGCTTTTGAGCACCAAACGTGATAAATCATCACTTTCACTGTGGCTTTTCGTAAAAACTTCCACCCGGCCCTACAGTATCTGTTTCCGCCCGGGGTGTGCGGAAGCATGTATGTCCCCTCATCCCGGTTGATGGTGTTGGCGCCTCGCTTCCTAATTTCCATAGCCTCCTTCATCCATCTCTTCTATTTCTTTCTTTCTGATTAAATAACGTTTCCTTGGTTGCCAGTTGTTGTCGCTTCATGTTGTTGTGTTCCTGAAGTTCCTGAAAGCTGTCACTTTGGTTGAGTCGGTCGTGTCTTTTGTGACTTAACGCTTAGGGATCCCCCAAATGTGGTACATTTTATTTATACATGTACTGTATATATGTATGTATGTATATATATATAATTTAACTTTCAATGCATACATCTCTGGATCAACTTTAGATGTCTTTGTCGATATAAAGTTTTGTTGTTGTTTTTTCAATGTTCTATGCCCTTTTTGTCAGAGAAAACCCAGTTTTTGAATGGCAAAAAACACAAAGGGTAAGGAGGAATGAGCAAAACACATCCTATCCAATGTTTTGATACTAGCAAAAACAGGACTGTGTAGGTCAAATATCAGGCAAGGCCGTTAACAACATCAATCCTAAAAAAAAACTATTTGAAGGGTAGCATTTGATTGAAAAGACAGATGTGACACAATTTAGTGATCAACCAACATCACAGCAGTCTTTGTCCATGGAGAGAGTGGGGCTTTGGAGACATCCTGAATGGGCTCCAAAAATGCATAAGCCATAAAAGTGTCTTATCTTTGCAAAAACCCCAGGAAAGGCAGTTAATGTAAAGAAACCCCTACACAAACACATATTATAATTGTTCTTTTAGACAAGAAATGACTGGAATATTAATTTTGTGGGGTCAAATTACACCTTCAATAGGATTTGCACATATTTCAAAGGGAAATGCTTAGATTCATTTGGGTTTCATAGAAAAGCATTAAAAAATAAGGGGTTTACGGTATATCTAAAAATGGCCATTGTAAAGGGAGTCAAAGAGGCACAAAAAGGTCCCGGGGAACTCCAATGTATACTCACTCAATAACTCGTGGTCAAGATAACTTAGCAAAGAACGGACAATGCAAATTTTTCTTGCAATTTCATCCCGCCAACCTTTAAAATGAACATTCTGTTGCATGACGTCATCAAAAAAGACCCACAAAGGTCCCAGGTCTCCACAATGGTTAAAGTTGTGTTGCACCTCTATATTATCGTGTTGGGGCGTTTGTGTCTGTTGTGGCTTTTGCACTCGTGCTGAAGCTGAACGTTTTGTGTTGTAACATCTGCTGTTGTCTTGTGGCATGTTTGTTGGGACTTTTCTCAAACCACCGTAGCCATTTTTATTTTAAGGTCGCCACAGACGGGCAGACTTAAAGAGGCTGTTTGCAACATTGACACAGATGCCTAGAGGGCAACTTTCCAATGTATTTGACACAGTATGTCCCGCCCTCTCACGGCTTCTTGTACGCAATGACGTAATTACAAACGTACGTAACATTAGCATAGCGCATTAGCTTTAGGTGTTCTTCGCTAATAATAGCAATTTGGATAGCTAGCATTAGCTGTCATTGAATGTAAATTCTACTGTAACAACAAAATGACTGCAAATCGTTCGTTGCTTCTCTTGGACTGCTTTTGTACCACCACCTCGTCAACCACCTCGTCAACACGTACGCCCCACCTGCGCGTACGTGTTGACCAGACCGGGTGAGTGACCGCCGTGATCACCAATCATTTTATTTGTGACGGTAAAATATTTTACTACATTAACTTTGTAATTGTGAAAAATATAGACGATTGTCAAAGAAATGTGTTCTGTTAAACCTCTAATGGTAACATAAGCTGGTGTTCTTGTTATAGTTTTGCTTTGAAAAAAGCTACTGTGAGGAAGTTTCAAACAGTGCCTTAAAAGTGTAACGTCCCTATTACTAAAAGTACTAAACTTCATATGAGGTCTGCTGTTCTTAAATCCAATGTTTTACTTTTTCTAATATCAATAAAATCGGTCTTGGGTTGATACCTATCTTCCGAAAGGGAAACTTACCAAGCACAGATCGATGTAGTTGATTCCAAGGAATATAAACCGACATATCGATTAATCATTACACTTCTAGTGTTAGTGTTCCTAATATTGTTCTTATGGGAAAAATTGTTTCGGTTTTCATGCGATTTGGTTTTCAATGGACCCTTTGGAGTAGGTCAAGGGTGTCCAAACTTTTAGACTTGGGGGCCGCATTGGGTTAAAAAAAATTTGGTTCAGGGCCGAAAGCCGACTGAATGTCAAGTAACTCTGTTCGTATGTATGTATATATATATATATATATATATACACATATATATATATATGTGTGTGTATATACGTATGTGTGAGTATATATATATATATATATATATATATATATATATATATATATATATATATATATATATATATATATATATATATATATATATATATATATATATATATATATTTATTTATATGTGTGTGCATATTATATTAATATAATAATTAATATAATTGGATATTAAGAGTATGTGAAAGTTTGACTCCTACCTTCTTTACTTCCGTGACAACCTCCTTTAAAGTTTTGTAATCAATCAGAAATATCAAGCAGCTAAAATGCACCAAACATGGATAAGTATGGAGAGTGTTTTGCATTTTTCCCATCATGCTTTGTAATGGATTTAAATGGATGCCATTTAGAAATTTTTTTGCATGAACGTTTTTTTTAATGTCCACAAAGTTAAGTGAGGAGATTGTGTTATGTGTGATCATATGTTGTGTTGGTTTATATTTTGTATTTATTTTTTGCACCATGACTAGGTAAGGTTGTTTGCATTGGGTCATATAAGTAAGTGGTGCGCATGCTTTCATTAAGAGCATAACTGAAGTTTATTGACTTGAGTTGTTCATGTTGCCAACTAGACAGACAGACTTTTAAAATGAATTCAAATAATTTCAATTCAAATAAGATATCTTATTAAACTCATGATGGGCCAAATTGACGACGTCGGCGGGCCTTGGAATAGATGATTACTGAAAATGGAGGTACTGCTCTAATGTAAATCAAATTAATTTGCTTCAGACACCCACAAATATGAACACAAAACACATTTTGAAATCATGTGACAGAATTGTCTATAGAACACGCACACACACACACACACACACACACAGACACACACACACACACACGGTTTTAGTTTTGTGTTAAAGATAAACAAAGTGTCTGGCGTTTACTCAATCAATCCTTCAACATTCAACGCCAGGATGCGTCCATGACATTTGATCTTTGCGTCTAATCCCACCGACTGCTGGGGTTTTGATTCAAAAATCAATGCGCAGCTTAATCATTCACACAGTAATTTGTTTGTCGCCATCGATCTGCGTCTCTCTCCCTTTCTTGCCGCCGTCAATTAAAGCTGGGATGTGTGCAGGGCTGGAGAGGCTTTATAATGCGCGGCCTTGACATTATGAGCTGTCAAATGTTACGACCTCAGGGATATTAAGTGGAACTAATATGGAGGCAATGATCTCTCATTCAAAGAGAATATTGCTCACTCGCAGCAACGTTATCCCACGTTTCAGCTCTCCTCCAGCGTTTGTGGATTAATAGCAGACAGACTTCATATGCTGGGAACATTAAAAAGAAGTAGCGCTTTAAATCTCCGCCATTGTTCACTTGTTTCCCGTCCAAAAGTGTAGAGTTGGGCCGAGGTGCATTTTGGGATTCAACTTTGCACTTCAATGGAGAGAAGAACACAATGGAAATACAGTAGAAGCTCGGAGGAGGAACACAGTTTATTCTATTATAAATCACAAGTCATGTTCTCAAAAGATATTAGGCAATAGAAATCAGCAAACATAGTCATCGATTCACGTCAAATCAAACGCTACCATTTTTCAACACCTTTGTTGCTGTGACGTCACGTTGCAACCCGAGCGGCTCAAACACTTAGGGGGGAAACAAGTACTCAGAGCGGACTCAGTCAAACTGCCTCTAGGTAATGTTGCAATTTTCCATTCCAACAAAACAAGTAGGCCAAATTAAAAAAATGCTTTTTCAAATGGGCTAGCTTGATGCTAATTTACATTGGATTTGCCATAGACACGCTACTGGTTAGCATTACTTGGCAATTTGAACACCTCCAAATTTGGTAAAAAATCTACAACTAAGATGCACATTACAATCAAACAGCTGGTGTGTGATCAATACAATACTTACAGTACAAACATTTTAGGGCGTAACATAAGACTAGATTCCACTTAATGGCAAAGACTACTCTGTGCCATGTAACGTCTTGGAGTTGCCACTGTATGCAAAGTCTACTATATAAGAATTACACATTATTATGATATAACAACTTTACAGCACAGTTATCAATATCAGCTCACTGTTACGTGTCAAATAAAGAAAATGTGCTTTCATAATTAAAAACACATTAACAGTCACATTTATGACCTACATTTTGCGTGTCTGCTAACGGTTTGTTTGTGGAGGTGTTAGGTTGCATTTCAAACCCTCGAGGCCCCACCCTCTCCAAAAGTATCAATTTCTCTTGGAAAATGTACTGTACACTGTTGAAATATATACCTACATATATACAACATACAGGCATGGGAAATTTCTGCAGAAATTTGTGGATTTAAATTTTCCCGTCAAAATATCACTTCCGCATTTTTTAAATGAAATATCAATAAAAATACCATACAAACTAAATTTGTTGTATCTATTAGTAGCCAGTGAGAAGTTATTTTTTTGACGTGACAGATGTAAACAGAGTTACGACACTGGAAGCATATTACCCGAGGGGGCGTGGCTACAGGATAGAGTTGCCAAATGGGAAACTTTTTCTGAGTTCTTTGCATACATGTTGTAGAATTCTACATGACATTTTCAATGATAATAATGTTAGTAAATTAGCTACTAAAAAAACTAAAGTAAGTGTCAAAAAGAGGTTGGTAGATGAGAATAAATCTAAGGTAAAATAGATTGTATTCAGTCACGTGACTTTTGAACGGAAGTGAACGAAGTGGTGGGCAACCAAACCAACATGGCTACTGTGCAGCAAACAGAGTGTGAACTATCTGCGTACGCAAGGGGCCTACCTATATCATACCCTAATTCTAACTCTTGACTTACAGACTTCAGGACAAACCTAATGCAGATTTTACAAAAGGCTCTGCTTACCTGTTCTGTTTTGGCCAGGTGAGTCAGAATAGTGTAAGAGACGTCCAATCCTCAACGTGTCATCCTGGACGAGCCCCCAATTTGTTGCGTGCGACCAGTCTTCCTCTCAGGGAATAAAACATACTGGTCACTTCCAAGTTCTTTTGATTACATATATGTTGAGTAAAAAGGACCACAGAGACAGAATAGTACTTGGCCAAGTGTTACTAAAGCTTTAGGAGACCAGCCGTTACAACGCATCAATAGCATCAGCAAGCGAGGTCTAAATCCAAACAAAAAGAGTCACTTTATGTAGAGCGAAAACAGCCCCTCCCACCCAGAAAGTGTTTTTTACGTTAACAACACACCACTGTGCTCAATGTTGATGATGTGCATTTATTATGAAAAAAAGAATGAAGGTTAAGGTAAGCATAAAAATATTTGTACTTCCTAAAATACGCATTGAGGCTTTAATGTGTGTGTTATACGATTATTTTGATCAAACAAAATAATCAATAGATGCATCTAGGGCTGGGCGATATATCGATATACTCGATATATCGCGGGTTTGTCTCTGTGCGATATAGAAAATGACTATATCGTGATATCCGAGTATGCGTTCTCACGCAGTTGCTTTTAGCTGTGGGCATTACACTACATGTGTTTCCCACTCTTTCTTGTCTCTCCTTCTCACAGAGACATAAAACAAGCGCACCTTCTTACATACGTCACATACGTATTCGCCTTCGCGGAGCAGAGAGGTAGCGGCATGGGTAACGTTAGCTGTGGTGCGAGTGGTAATACGAGAGAAAGAAGGTGCGAATCTGGTAACAAATGAAGGAATAATTAATTCCCAAGAAAAACAGCAGGGGGTCAATCGTCTGGCGGTGGTTTGGCTTCAAGTGGGAATATGTCGAACAGACAACCGTAATTTGTCAAGTGTGGGGCAAAAGCGTTGCTACAAAAAGTAGCATTCCTGCTAATATGTAGCATCAATTGAAAAGTCACCTGCTAGAGAATGAAGAGTGCTTGAAACTCCGCATGTCAACATCTCCGTTTGGTGCCACACCAACAAAATGCCGAGGCAACCATTTCCACATCAACACCGTATGAAAAAAATAGTCAGCAACAGAAGGAGATAACATCCGCAGGAACCTGCCACATAGCGAAGGACATACACTATTTGATTTCCTACTATGCAGCTCATTTTTATTTGACGGTTATTGAATTATCTTGTGTGACATCATGCACAAAAGTGCACTTTATTTGTTTTAAACTATTGTAGTGGCGTTATGTACAAAAAGTGCACTTTAATTTAGTGTTGTTTTGATATGTCATCTTAGTGACATCATTTAATAAATACAGTTTTGGTCAATTGACTTAGTTGTGATTTCCCTCTCTGCATGAAAGTTTAAAATGAGCATATATTAATGCAGTATGAACAAGAATGTTTTAATGTAGACACATAGAATCATCATACTGGTGTGATTATATGCATCAAGTGTTCATTCAAGGCTAAGGTAAGATATCGAGATATATATTGTGTATCGTGACATGGCCTAAAAATATCGATATATTAAAAAAAGGCCATATCTCCCAGCCCTAGATGCAGCCCTAGAAGATTTGTGAGAAAATATGCGACCACAATCACCATACATTATGTTCATGTGTTATTAAGTATGTTTACGTCCCAATGGAGTGGTTGACTTTTTTTTACACTTATATGACAGTCAAACATGTTGAAATGTTACTTTTGGAATTTATTTTACACCAATTAAAAGTTTTTATAATGCCCTCAGTTCGACCCTGGAATGCTCAAATTCAATATTTACCAAAACCATAAAGAGAATATAATGGAATAGAATATTATGTTAACGATTTTGGAGAGGATGAAAAAGTGATCATGAAAACAAAATCTTTGATCAGATGCTCATTTGTATAAGTGATTATATTGCAACATAGCAGCAACAATGTTTCAATAGTGGTAAAGAACAAACTGCTTAGCTCGCATCAATACTGGTGATAAGTCGATTGTAAACAACAGTTAGATTTTCTGTGGGACTTGTTTTGAAACTCAAAACCCAATAAATGGAATAACCTAAGCAATGTTGCAAAAGACGAAGAAAAACATTCAATGTTATCTAGCCTTTGCCAGTCTTGAGTTCCCACTCAGCTGGATCGCTGCGTTGGAAAACTATCCCCACCCAAACAGGACTAAGAAGCTGTCATGGAACCCCCCAATCATTGAAAACATGACTGTCTGGACAGAAGATAAAACTTGGCATGGTCTCATACTTGCTACTGTGTTCAGTGAAGCAAGCAGACAATCACAGACAGGAAAGTGCTGCATACCAAAAATATATTCTCAATTACAATGATATGTATGGGGACTTTGTCGGACGACGTTGCGGTTCTAGCATCATATTTTTAGAAGTGCAAAGGCTTCCAGTTTGTGTTAATGAAACATGTCACAATATGCCTTTTTGTGTGCCTAATACAGTGTTTTTCAACCACTGTGCCGCAGCACACAGGTGTGCCGTGAGATACAGTCTGGTGTGCCGTGGAAGATTATCTAATTCCACCTATTTGGGTGTTTGCAGACCAGTAATTATAGTCTGCAAATTATGTGTTGTTGTTGAGTGTCGGTGTAACCGTGTAATACTTTTCCATATCAGTAGGTGGCAGCCGGTAGCTGATTGCTCTGTAGATGTTGGAAACAGCGGGAGGCAGTGTGCAGGTAAAAAGGTATCTAATGCTCAAACCAAAAATAAACAAAAGGTGAGCGCCCCTAAGAAAAGGCATTGAAGCTTAGGGAAGGCTATGCAGAACAAAACTGAACTGGCTACTAAGTAAACAAAAACAGAATGCTGGACGACAGCAAAGACTTACTGTGGAGCAAAGACAGCGTCCACAATGTACATCCGAACATGACATGACAATCAAAGATGTCCCCACGAAGAAGGATAAAAACAACTGAGATATTCTTAAAACAAAGTAGATGAAACTGCTACAGGAAAATACCAAAAAAAAGAAAAAGCCACCAAAATCGGAGCGCAAGACAAGAACTAAAACACTACTCACAGGAAAACAGCAAAAAACTCCAAATAAGTCACCTACTTTGAGACAAGAGCTATGGTGATGCATGCTTGGTTATGCTTTAAAGTCATATCCAGCAATTGCGACAACGACTTTTTACTGTCAACCGAGTTTCGTTTTTTAATGATTTCTGCTGGTGGTGTGCCTCCGCATTTTTTCAAGGCAAAAAATGTGCCTCGGCTCAAAAAAGGTTGAAAAACACTGGCCTAATATCATATTTTCAAGAACATAAATGTGTGTGTGTGATGTAGGGCTGGGCGATATATCGAATATACTCGATATATCGCGGGTTTGTCTCTGTGCGATGTAGGAAATGACTATATCGTGATATTCGAGTATACATTTTCACGCAGGTGCTTTTAGCTGCGGGCATTACACTACAGCCGTTTCTCATTCTTTCTTGTCTCTCCTTCTCACAGAGAGCTAAAACAAGCGCACCTTCTTACATACGTCACATACTGTCGCGCGTGCAACGTCATACGCGCCTGTTGTTTCAACGTTGTATTTGTGTTGTAGAATATTGGTTGGGAAATGAAAAAAATTTCAATGGTCAAATCTACGTCACAACCTGACATTAAATGAATGTCGTCAAAAAGCATGTTGTTTCGACATTGTATTTGTGTTGTAGAATATTGGTTGAGAAATTACCAAATTTTAATGGTCAAATCAATGTCAGAACCCAACATTAGGGATGATACTCGAAACCGGTTTTCCTGGTTGTTTGATAAGAAAAGAACCGAGTCCTCGGACTCGAATCCCTTTTTGAGAACCGGTACCCGTTATCGAGACCACTATAGTAAAGAAAAAGAGTTGGTTCTTTATTCGAATCCTTGGAATCCCGTCCCGATCAGAAATGCTCCGTGTGACATCACAAGAAATGACGTCACGTAGCTCAGTCATTAGGCACAGATAGGGAAAGCAGGAAAGCAATGGACCGGAAAAAGCGCTCCAAGGTGTAATAAAATTCAAAACAAAAGGTATAATCCAATGAATAACTTTACTGAGAGATTTGAGCAGGGTACAAACACATGACGAACACTTTTACGACCAACCGGAAACATAGCAACCAGGCTAGCAACGCACCTCCTTTACGGCAGCTGTCGCAACATTCTTAAAGCAACCGCAGCACATACATATATGACATCTCTCTTTTATAACTTTTGTTTTTCTTTCCTTGTAAACAAAACAATATCACACTGTATATGTGTTGTCTGTCTAATTATAAATAATGCAGACGAGGCGTGTTGGCTGAGTTCTTGACGTTTACTTTCACAGCGTGCTCATTCTTAGCTGCCGGGTGACGACACTTTTCGGGGCTACCGCGCATGCTCGTCACTCCCGTTGCATGCTGGGTAGGGTAGTTGTTATTTTCCCTAGCTCATAACATCACATATTTCCCCTTATAAAGAAATATTTTAACTCAATAAAGTGTATTTCTTTTTTTAGCTTTAACTTTTCATTTTTTAGCATTGTAACCACATTTGCAAACAACTTTTCTCTTCATAGAATTTTCTTTCAATAAAGAAATAAAGTGCAAAAATGTCAAAGCATCATAACAAACAGTTATGTTAAATAGCAGCAGAAGTGCACTTTTTGGAGAGCTGTATTATTTTCAGTTTCGTGCCCAAGGGACTAATTTTATTTAACACTATATTATTATTCATACACCTATAGTGATCACAGAGACAGGTTGTTTCTGTGTTACTGTCAGTGACGTGCCGTCACTAGAGGCAGGGGAGGCACGGCCTCACCTGCCATCATGGAAAGAAAAAAAAAAGTAAAAAGAAAAAAAATTAATTAAATTGTTATATGTATCCAGTGATTATACTAAAGTTATTTTCCATTTAACTTCACCAGTTTTAGATTATTTTTATTTGTATTTTCACATTTGCCGTTCAAATACTGAGAAGAGACGGTGCGGTGATCAGCAGCCAGTTGAGGCACGTCACTGATTTGTGCCTCAACATGGATTGTGCGCAATGACTCGGCTAACTGCTGAGCTGCTGTGCAGTGACACCGTATTGCTATATGAATTATATTATACATTTCCATAGTTTAGTTAGCTGAGGTATATAATGTACAGTGTATTTTGTCAACAACTGTATGTGTGTAAGTATTTCTTGTGCTGAGCGATCATAAAACTGGAGGCTCGTCTCATAACCCCGCCTCCTGGTGCCAAGCACCTCCGCCGCAGAATGCACCGCCCGACGGGAGCGCCACACCAACCAAAGCCCACACCCAAACCCTCCACGTGCAAGACCGAATCCACCCAAAAAAAGTCACTTAACAAGAAGCCAAAAAGTGCAAAAACAACAATGCTCGCGCGGCGCGCCTGAGGAGCCGTGAACAGGGACACAACATTAGGTACACCTGCAGACGGCAGCGCGGATTTCATATTTCATTCATTCACAACTCCTCCAACACAAACACCATTGCTCCCGCACTTATAAGTAAAGGTAAGACCATAATAACGTTTTTTTTTTTATTAAATGTGCTTTTTTGTGTGCATGCTACAGTTTGTAAGTGTAAAGTTAAGTTAAAGTACCAATGATTGTCACACACACACTAGGTGTGGTGAAATGTGTCCTCTGCATTTGACCCATCCCCTTGTTCACCCCCTGGGAGGTGAGGGGAGCAGTGGGCAGCAGCGGCGCCGCGCCGGGGAATAATTTTTGGTGATTTAACCCCCAATTCCAACCCTTGATGCTGAGTGCCAAGCAGGGAACACAACCCGTTAACTGCTGCCAATCACATGGTGAATAAGATACTCTTTAGGGTTCATATGTTTGTAAATCTGACTGTGATGATGCAGTGCCTCACCAGACATGAACCTCACCGCACGCCACTGGTTACTGTATATATTTGTTTTTTTCTGAAAAATCCCACTTAATATACTTTGGGTAACAACAGTCAATATTTATTTATTTTATTTTATTTTTTTAGGGGGGTAACAGTCAATATTTATTTATTTATTAGATTTTATTTTTTTCTTATATAATAAAAGTGAGCTTTTGTTAAACCAAAAATTTTGTTTTTTTCCATATACAACAACCTATCTGGACTCGATAAGAGAATCGATAAGGAATCCGTTCAATAAGAGGATTCGATAATAGGCTCGAACTCGATAATTTCTTATCAAACATCATCCCTACCCAACATTGATTAAACGTTGTCAAAAAGCATGTTGTTTCAACGTTAGGTTTGAGTTGCTCAATATCAGGAGCTAGGACAACTAGTTCTCAACGTTGTTTCACTGTCTTGTGCCTGCTGGGTAGCGTATTCTTCTCATGACCCAAAGCGCATTACACTGAGAACCTACATCATGTTATGTTTGGACAATGAAAAAACTGGGTTCCAAACTTGTAGTTTGTTTTTGGAAAAGGACCAAATCAGATTCTGACCTTTCGATGTGTGAATTTAAAATATATTCCATGTTCTCTCGCTGTATTTACTGTGATGTTACGTGGTTCACATCGCCGCCGGCTGGCTGTGCGGGGGTCATGATGGCACTGTGAGGAGGAACACTAATGTGCGTAATAGGTCCTAGAAAAGTCATTTTTCTCAATGACAGCCCATCCTGCAGGAAGATGCCGAGTCAGCACGGAGGACCTCAGGACATAATATACTGTATGCTTCACATTCTGTATACGAGTGCATATATTTGCACTCTGCAGCAGATATTTGTCTCTTATTCTTACCACGCTATTGCAAGAAAAAAACCCTCATAGTTTTCTTGTTGTTCTGCCGCTATTTTTTTGAAGCGCTCCAAACAAAGCCATCCATCATCTGACGGCAAAGCTTGCAGCTAATACACGTTTAGTGGCTGAGTTTGACGAGGTTGTCATATTGTCGTCCTTCAACGTTGCACTAGATGATCCTCTGCTTTTATGTGAGCGCCATGAGAGCCAGAGGACTCAATCAAGGTCGGCAGTGATGACACACGGCTCGCGGAACTTTGACCCCTCATAGCCCCTAACTCAACTCGCCCTCCCGCCAGCGTGGGGGTCTATGAGTTGGAAGCCAAAAGCATTATATTTAAAATCTCAGGGAAAGTAAAAGGAAATAGACTTAAATTTAGTTAAAGTGTAAAAATAAGTTACCAGCTTATCATATTATTATCTAAAAGAGCGTTGTTTATTCGAGTGCTGAAAAAAAAGTATTCTCCTCCGAATAGAAATTCCTATTTATTGCATATCAGCATGCAAACGATAGCATGCTAGCAAGCTAACTTAAGCATGCTAACTTTTTCATCTAATTTTACACTTTTTTCTCTATTTCCACAGCCATACACCTTAGAGTCATATAACTTGGTATATGAAACATGCTAACTGTTAGCATGCTAACATTAGCACACATGCTAAATGTTAGCATTTTAAAGTAAGCATGCTAACATTTTAGGCTAGCTCTGTAGCTCATTTTGTACAGTTACACCGAAAACTCACAGATTTAGACACTCGGCACCATCTTCAAAGTACAGCGGCTTCTGGCGACCCCCGGCCAGATGTCCAGGGCACAGATAGCAGGCCCATCAAAATGTTCCAGTTTATAATGCACTTTCTTAAAGTGCTGCATAATAAGAGACATCAAAACTTATAAAAGACAGAAAAATTTGATAAAAACATCACACGATATACAGTTTAAAATGAGCTTTCCTAAAAAGGTGAGTCTTAAGTCCTTTTTTAAAAGCATCCACTCTTTTGAATTGATTCGTAATTTTCAAGAATAGATTTTTGATACATTTTTTAAAATGTTTTTTAAGCCCTGTCTGCGCTCACTCGCGGCGTGATTACGACATACTTCAACAGCCAAGAGATGTGTAACCTGTTTTGAAAATGTTTTATTATCATTTTTATACCAAATATTATATTGCGAGAATCATGTTCAATCGAGGATCGGTTCTGAATCAGATCGGAATTTAATCGAATCATGAGCGCCGCATGCCTACTGTTTATGTTCATTTCATTTCATTCATGTTTATTTCGAATATGTAGACAAAACAAAAACAACAAATTTTGAAAAAAACAACAAAAAAGCCATTCAAGAATGAATAACAAAAACAATAATAATAATAATAATAGTAATAATAAAAAGCAAAAGAAACAAGAAATGAAAATAAACATTAATGTAAACATATCCGAAAAGGAGTGAGAAGAAGTAAAAACTTATGTACTCCCACCCCTCTTATTACTTACTGTATGTTTAATAATAATAATAATAATAGTATATAAAAATATTATGTCATATAAATACATATACATATAGAAGTATGTACATATATATATATATATATATATATATATATATATATATATATATATATATATATATATATATATATATATATATATATATCTACAACACACATTTAACAAGTAACTATGAATGTGACACAACAGCGTGTATACATAGTATACATATACATACACATACAAACCTACTGACTCTTAGTGCAGTTCACTATATCCTGTGAACAATATATTTTTGTACATTCTTTTAAAAACATTGATGCTTGGACTTTGCTTATGTACTTCGCTCAGATTGTTCCACAACTTGACACCTGTGATAGAAATGCGAAAACTTTTCATGGTGGAATTTCTCATCTGAATTTTAAAATTGAGTTCTCTCCTCAAACTATGCCCCCCCTCACGTTCACTAAACATGTTTTGAATGTTCAGTGGTAACAAATGGTTCCTAGCCCTGTACATAGTTATTGCTGTTTGATATGAGACAATGTCGGTGAATTTTAATAATTTAGACTGTAGAAATAGTGCATTGGTATGTTCCAGATAGCCGACCTTGTGAATGGTCCTTACTGCTCTTTTTTGTAAAATGATTAGTGACTGTAACAAACTTTTGTAATTGTTACCCCAGACTTCAGTAGAGTAGTTTAAGTATGGCAAGACTAAAGAACAGTAGAGAGTGTGGAGTGACTTATGATCCAGAACCTGCTTTGCTTTGTTTATGACTGCTATACTTCTTGCTACTTTGTATTTGACATGTGTAATATGTGCTTTCCAGCTGAGCTTGTCGTCAATTGTTACACCAAGGAATTTGATTTTGTGCACTTGCTCAACAGCCACCCCATCAATTTCTATATTTAACTGTGTGTTTAACCTGAACCTGCCAAAGAACATAAACTTGGTCTTGCTCACATTCAAAGATAATTTGTTCCAGTCAAACCATAATTTCAGTTTATACAACTCTTCATTTATGTTCTTTTGTAATGTATCTAGATCATCACCAGAGCAAAATACATTAGTGTCATCTGCGAAAAGTACCATAGACAGCAACTTGGATACTTGGCAAATATTATTTATGTACAGTATAAAAAGTTTTGGTCCCAATACTGACCCCTGGGGGACTCCACAAGCAATGTCCAAGCAATTTGAGCTATGGTTTCCCAGCTTCACAAGCTGTTTCCGTCTGTCCAAATAGCTTTTTATCCAGTCTATTGCCATACCTCTTATACCAATTTTCTCCAGTTTATTAATTAATATATTGTGATTGATAATGTCAAAAGCTTTTCTGAGGTCAATGAAGATGCCAATTGCATATTGATGATTATCAATTGTGTCTGTGATTCTTTCAATGGATTCCATCAATGCCTGAGAAGTTGATCTTTTAGATCTAAAACCATATTGACTCTCTGAGAGTACATTATATTTTTCCAGGAATTAATCTAATCTGCTATTAAATAGTTTCTCCAATATTTTTGAAAATTGAGGCAGTAGTGAGACAGGTCTGTAGTTTGTGAAGAGGTGTTTGCTCCCATTTTTATACAGTGGAATGACCTTTGCTATTTTCATTTGATTTGGAAATGAACCGGTTTGAAACGATAAATTGCATATGTGAGTAAGTGGCTTAGAAATCCCCTCAATGACCAGTTTGACCAATGACATGTCAATATCATTAAAATCTGTTCAACAGTATTGTGCTTAGTAGAACATTTTAGAAAAACGATTATAGAGTATTTTCTCATTTCTTATTCCCATCATGTGTTCTGTCATCCAAATGAGTTTCACTTTTTAAAATCCAATTTCAAATCCATTATTCAAAGCAAAACACAGCAGTCCTAAACCCTACAGTGGTAGGGGCGGTGGCAAAGTGGTAGTGTCAGAACTATGCCGTCTGGAAATTTGGTTCCTGGTAGGCCACCCATGGCGGACAGGTCTGGCACCCTGCGGTATTAGGGCTTTGGTGAAAACCAAGGAGACCGGCGGCTTCTGGTCATCTTGTCTCAGCGTCTGTGGTAAATCTGTGGCAAGCAAGGTCGGCGCCTTCGCAAATGGAGTGAGGATAACAACGTTGCTTTGCGCTTGTGTGACCGCTATTCCTTCGCGTGTGACGGGCGCAACCTTTCCCTGACGTCGCATGCATACGCTGAGCCTTGGCGCTCTCGGTGTCAAGGGTAGACCTGAGCTACGAATTGCCACGGTCTACGAGGGGGACTTCAAGCAGACAATTTTCGCCAGGTCCGAATCGCACAACATTAACATTAACAACAACAGCAGCAGAAGAAAGCGGAACAAATTCCAGATCAAGTCGCGAGTAGCATTGAAAATGCAGCTGACATCTGTGGAGCTCAATTGAAAGAAGTAGCCAAGCTGAAAGGAAGTCGCTGAAGCAAAGATAGGTCTGGAAATGGAGGTCATAGATCTGTTTGTTTGGGGATTAGGCAGAGATTAGACCTCTAATTCCCCTTCCAACGTGCGCATAAATGAAAAAAGCAGAGAGAAAAAAGAAGCTGCGAGGAAAGGGAAGGCGGACAATGTCTTTCAGTCTGAGTTCAACGTTGCATTCTGCCGGGAGGCTCCAACAGAAACTCAATCAAATCTTTGAATTCTGTGTTTATGCCTCATCCCCCCCGCCAGAGTTCAAAACAAACACAACTTTGCATGATCCAGAAGCTAATTGTCATCTTTTACTGCACATGACACACAATGTAGAGCAACGATATTCAACTAAATTGTTTTCGGGGCCACAAACCTCACAATGGGGGACCAGACGTCTCCCTTCACTATCAGTCTTATTTTGCATATTCTGGACAGCCAGCGTCCTCTACATTTGATGTTGTTCCACTTATTTTGTCAGGAACTTCTGTCAAAATGTAAGACTCAAGTTTTTTTAACTGAACTTGCAAGCCACCAGTTGAGTAGCTCAAACGGGGACCTAAGATGGAACCTTGAGGAACACCACTAGTATAACAAAATAAGTTGAACAAATGACTGGCTGTATCTGAAGTACACAAGCTACAGCAACACCTTAGTTACATAAATCATATAGTGAAAAAAATGTGTAACTGCCCAAAAGAACAGGACCTAAAGGGGGGCCTTCAGGAACGCCTTATGTATGTAAATCACAAGTCTGCATGTTTGCTTAAGACGTCAATGCAAGTGTTGACACTGGTCCAAGTTCCTCTATACAACTGGTGTTTTCAGGAATTAGCTTCAAAAAAGTTTGTGTCCCAAGTTTTGAACTGAACAGGGGCAGGTATTGTGTTATTCCCAGGCAAGATTTGGCCTCTTGGTCTGCCAGTTGAATAGTATAAGAGGCAGAGTCATGTACGACTATCTCCACGACTGTGCCTCTTAAGCTGCTTTATACTCAGCTCCAAATACCTTCTCCATACTCCTTTAGCAGTGATGGGCAAGCTACTTGTAAAATGTAGTAAGCTAGGCTACTAGTTATTCTCGATTATCGGTATCTTAGCTGCAGGGCTAGCTATCCCCAGTGTCTGTTGCACCGGTCTTGTAATTAGTGGATGGCCAGCACACACCCGTGCAGCACGCATGGTCGTTGGCTTGGCTGCACGTGTGTACCTTGGTGCTTTATGTTTATGATATATGTATATATATATATATATATATATATATATATATATATATATATATATATATATATATATATATATATATATATATGTATACCGTAAATTCCGGACTATAAGCCGCTACATTTTTCGTACACTTTGTCCCGTCCGGCTTATGAGACGTTGCGGCTAATTTATGGATTTTTTTTTTCCGCTGACGGCCATGATAAAAATTGTTAAAACAAAAACAAGCAAATGCACCGAGAAGGTGTTTTATTGCTTGTGCTATGGCGCCATCTTTAGGACGAGTCCTTCTATTTAGTGCTTTCAAGTTACTGGAAGTAGAGTCTTCTAGCCAATCCCATAACATTTTACTCGTATGGATTCTTCATTCTCACTCCAAGCAATGTTACTAAGTTTTACAATATAACGACAATGTGCGGGCCTTTTGACGAGGGAGCAGATGTTTAGTTCCCACTTCAGGTCCTGGGTGATGGCAGAGCCCAGGAAGCAGGAGGGAACCACGATGGAAACAAGGAAATCTGTTTGGGTGAGTGGGGATGGTGGGGCTGTGGCTTTCACTGAAGTCCACGATCATCTCCACTGTTTTTTAGGTGTTTAGTTCTAGGTTGTTGCGGCTACACCAGGAAACCGGACAGTCCAACTCCCGTCTGTAGACAGAATCATCGTTGTCTGAGATGAGCCCCATGAGCGTGGTGTCATCTGCAGACTTCATCAGTTTTACAGACTGGCGACTGGAGGTGCAGCAGTTCATGTACAGGGATAAGAGCAGATGGGGAAGTACACGGCCGTGTGGGGATTAGGTGCTCTTGGACATGGTGTCCAAAACTTTGCGCCTCAGCCACACATGCAGCTTCCAGTGTGTCAAGAAGTCTGTGTGGAATTGAAGACTTTGAGCTGGGAGAGCTCGTCTTGTGGAAGAGTTGAGAGGATGGTATTTAATTCAGTGCTGAAGTCCACGAACAGGATCCTGGCATAGGTTCCCTGGGAGTCCAGATGCTCGAGAACAAAGTGGAGGGCCAGGTTTATTGCATCGTCTATTGTCCTGTTGGCTCTGCAAGCGAACTGCAGCGGGTCCAGAAGGGATGTGTTGATGGTTTTGAGGTGGGGTATTACCAGGCGCTCAAAGGACTTCACGATTAAAGCAGTCAGTGCCACTGGTCTGTAGTCGATGAGTCATGTGATCTGTGGCTTCTAGGGGACATGGCTGATGGTGGCAGATTTGAAATAAGGTGATACATGGCGTGACTCAAAGGAGGTGTTGAAGATGTTCGTGAAGACAGGGGTCAGCACGGCCGTACAGTGTTTCAGAGTGGATGCGTAGACACCGGGAGTTCAGCATTTTGAATTGTTTGTGCACATCATGTATTGTGAGGGAAGGTTTGGGGGATCTGTGGTGGTCGTTGGTTAAGTGAGCTCTACGGGTCAGCGGGAGGAGTTGGTGTTGGAGTCGTTGACGTTGTTGTTGGGCTGGGTGAGCGGAGCGGAGCTAACAGGAGATGTGTCTGGGGTTAATGGGCCATCAATGCGAGCGGGGAAGCTGGTCAAGCTTTGGGCGAGTTTCTGGTCCTTAACATCATGAGGGGCTTTTGGTTCATAGTTGGTGAGTTAGCCCCCTCCACACTAATTGCTCGTGGAGTCTGTTTGAATACAACAATTTAGCATTTTGGACCATTCTAATAAACCGGCATTTGCCTCTGTCTCCACTTTTGAAGGCTGCTACTGTGCCTTAGCTTTGCTGTGAACCAAGACTTGTCATTATTATAACTCACCCAGATCATCACAGAAGTGGATGCATGAGGTCCCAGCGTCTGTGTACTCATCCAGATTCTCTGCCTTGATTACTTCCCAGTCTGTTGTGTCCAAACATGTGCGTATCTGGCCCATCTCTTAAATGTTCCAGCAACTATTTTTTCTAACTTCAGCCTCAGCTTGTCGGCAGGTGTCGAATGCATCATCACGTGATCTGAGATCCAAGATCCAATATTTGATCCATCTGGAGCATTAGATCAACTGTTTATACGTTTGTATTTTGGTAGTTCCTGGTTCAGATTCCCCTTGTTAAAGTCCTCAAGCACAATAATCAAGGAGTGTTAGCATTGATGTTTTGGTTGACTCTATGCAGTTCTAAGCTTTGTATGAGTTGTCTACAATTTGTTTTCATCGGAATTGGAAGTAGTAGGTTCTTTATTTAAGAGTTCAAAGGTCAATTTAGCTGTGACTTGTAAAAAGAGTGCGAACGAGCAAAAATATTTGAATATGTAAAAATATCTACTAATCTCTTTCTACGTATGAAATGTCAACATGACATATTTAATTGATAAAATCATTTATTTTTAACTCGAAGAGTGTGCCTTTTAAAAAGCAAGCACTTTCCGGACACTTGATTAGGTACACCTACGCAATGCACTGACATCCTGTCATGACCTGCCACAGAGGTCATACCTTGTTCCGGTTTTGCGTTGTATTCTTCTTGGGTTTAGTGTTTGTTTCCGTTTTCAGTGCTCCTTCCTCTTTTCTACTTCATGTGGGAGCTCTGATTCTGTTATGATCCGCTGCCCGGATCATATTCTGTTTACGTTTTCAAGTCACTTGTGTTTTCAGCACCTCTCGAGTTTGTTTGTTTCAGTTGCCATGACGGCAGATTGCACTCTAGCCCATTTAGTTTTTGCCTTAAGTGCTACGAGCACGTTTTTCTTTGTTCTGTCTGATTTATTCCTTAAATAAATCATTTCCTACCTGCACGCTGTGTCCGAAGCCCGTCTGCATTCCTGGGAGAACAAGCCCTGCATCACGATGCGACCCGGTCGTCACAGATTCCTCACACCTGTCTCCTAGCGCAATAAGGAGGGTTCATTAGCTCGCGCCGCATCCCGGGCGGTGCTGGATTACTTTATTAAATCAAGCTTTATTTATACAACACTTTTCATACACAGGCAAGTGGCAAACACACACACGCAGACAGACACAGCATCATTGACAATAACAAAGCAAAAACAAAACATGGCATGGCACTGAGGGATTGAAGAAAAACGCCACCATTGAGGCGTCCATGCTGGAGGATAATTCAAATTAACGCTATCTAAAAAATAGTATAAAACATATGATAAAATATATGTAAAAAATAAAATGTAAGTATTACATTACTTAGTTAATAAAAACAACATTGAGAGAATATTAGTAGTCTGCTTTTTGCAGATGATGTGGTCCTGATGGCTTCATCTGGCCAGGATCTTCAGCTCTCACTGTTTCGGTTCGCAGCCGAGTGTGAAGAGATTGAGATGAGAATCAGTACATCCAAGTCCGAGTCCATGATTCTCGTCCGGAAAAGGGTGGAGTGCCATCTCCGGGTTGGGGAAGAGATCTTGCCCCAAGTGGAGGAGTTCAAGTACCTCGGAGTCTTGTTCACGAGTGAGGGAAGAGTGTATCGTGAGATCGACAGGCGGATCGGTGCGGCGTCTTCAGTAATGAGGACCCTGTATCAATCCGTTGTGGTGAAGAGTGAGCTGAGCCGGAAGGCAAAGCTCTCAATTGACCGGTCGATCTACGTTCCCATCCTCACCTATGGTCATGAGCTTTGGATTATGACCGAAAAGACAAGATCACGGGTACAAGCAGCCAAGATGAGTTTCCTCCGCCGGGTGGCGGGGCTCTCCCTTAGAGATAGGGTGAGAAGCTCTGTCATCCGAGAGGAGCTCAAAGTAAAGCCACTGCTCCTCCACATCGAGAGGAGCCAGATGAGGTGGCTCGGGTATCTGGTCAGGATGCCACCCGAACGCCTCCCTAGGGAGGTGTTTAGGGCACGTCTGACCGTTAGGACACGTTGGGAAGACTATGTCTCCCAGCTGGCCTGGGAACGCCTCGGGATCCCCCGGGAGGAGCTGGACGAAGTGGCTGGTGAGAGGGAAGTCTGGGGTTTCCTAAGCAGACCTGACCTCGGATAAGCAGAGGAAAATGGACGGATGGATGAATAGTAGTAATAACTAAAATTAAGGTAGAAAACAACACAATAGAATAATTAAATAAAACATAAGTATTTAAGATCATCAGTAAAAAGCCTGATTAAAAAGGTGTGTCTTCAGCATTTTTTGAGGTTCTCTGGATTGTGTTTGTTTTGTGCTTCATGGCGAATGGTTGCAAGCACTCCTTAAGCTTCCTGTGCACTACCTTGCTGCTTTAGTCTTTGGTTTTTCCTGAAACCCCAGCTCCACTAGTTTGTTGCATTGTATCTTAAATTCTGTTTTACCTGCATGATGTCTCCTGTCCCCGCGTCTTCGGTCCACAACTACCACTACCAAGCAGAATCGCCACACAATCAATGCAGAAATTATTCCTTGACGATAATAATAATAAATAGATGAGGCAATTCCTGAAGGAATTGCGTGTGAATGAAATGCTGACAGAATGTAGTATGAATGTAAGAATAGTTTGAATGTTGGAATGGTTTGAATGTTGAAAAGTTAGAATTTCCAGGAAAACTGGAATTTGGTTTGGAACTTGGGAAAGTGTTAGTTTGAATGTCCAGGATGAGTGGAATGTGTTGATGTTGGAATGGTTTGAATAGGTTGAAAAATGTGGGAATTGTGCAACTTGGAAAAATGTCCCATTCATTTCAATAGAAACGTCCTGGAATCGTGGGAATTTTGGGAAAAGCTGGATTTTGTTTAACATGACTAATCATGAATGTCCTGAATGAGCAGAATTGGGTGGTGTTGGAATTGTTTAAATCGTTTAAGAAATGTTGAAGTAGTAAAAAAATGTTAATTGAAAAATGGTATTACAGAATTTCGGAAAAAACAGGAATTTTTCAAGTTCTTAAACCAACTTGTTTTTTTGTCCTGACTAAGAAGAATGTTTTGACGGTGGAACGGTTGAAATGGGTTGAAAAATGTGAAAGGAGTCATCGCACTAAAAAAGGTTGGAAATAAGGTTAGAAAAAAAAAAAAAATTCCTGTAAATTTGTTGAACGTGGAAAAATGGTTGTCTAAATTTGCAGGATGAATTGAATATGTTGAAGGTGGAGTGGTTTGAATCAGTTGAAAAAGTGATCATTCATTTTGAGTGGGGAAAATGTCCCTAAAGACTGGGAATACTTGGAAATCTGGGGAATTTTTATTTTTTTTTATAATTGTTGAAAGGGAGCACACAATTCCTGAACATGCTGAATATTTTGAAGTTGGAACGGTTTGAATCGGATAAAAAAAGTTGTGGAACTTTGAAAAATGTCCCATTCATGTCAATGGGAATTTCATGGAAATTTGGGAATTTTTTGAAAATGCTAAAAAAATGTGAATGTTCTGGATGAGTTAAAATGTTGGAATTTTTAAAATCGGTCGAGAAAAGTTGAAGTAATAACATTTTTAACTGAGAAATGGTATTACGGAATTCCTGGAATTTCGGGAAACATTTTTCCAGTTCAAAAAACAACTTTGTTTTAAAAAATGGCCGATTCATTTTGAATGGGAAAAATGTCCCAGAAAACTGGGAAATCTGGGAATTTTCGGAATTTGTCAGGGAAAAGCCCACGATTCCTGAATAGGCTGAACAGTTTGAAGTTGGAAGGGTTTGAATCGGATGAAAAATGTGGAAGGTGTAGCGCGATAAAATCTGGAGAAGAAGAAAAAAACAATATGTATAAATACTTTGGAAGAAAACGTCATGCAACCAGGCATTGAAATTGTATTGTACACATCATGATGTAGGACCTACACATTATGTGCATTTATGTGTACAAATGTCAACAATAACAGTCACATACTGAAAGGTTAAAAAAAAAAAAAAAAAAGACAGTGACACTGTGCCAGAGAGACGCAGGAATGACGCTTCTAATTGAGAGCTGGAGCGTTAAAAGGCCCTGTTGTGACGGCGGTAATTACAAGCAATTGCCCAGTGAGCTGCAGCCATTTTAATGGCAGGGTACGACTATAATGGCTGGAATATTTTCACCTTTCAAAAAAAGCCTGCAAGCTTTGTGATTAGATGTGTGCCACTGGTGACCTTTTCTCAGCCAACATTACTCTATGAAAATTCCTCAAATATGTGTTCTCCCTTGTCAGAAAGGTGATTTATTTCAATGGATGCAAAGATTGATTGAAAAGGAACAAAACGTTAGTTTTTATACGCCACTGAATCGGGCTGGGGATCTTTGGGTATTATGATACATTATTATTTAAATATCCTTAATTTATGTACCGTATTTTTCGGACTATAAGGCGCACTTAAAATACTTTCATTTTCTCAAACATCAACAGTGCGCCTAACTCTGGTTGTACTTACCGACCTCGAAGCTGTTTCATTTGGTACACGGTGCAATGATAAGTGTGACCAGTAGATGGCAGTCACACATAAGAGATATGTGTGGACTGCAAGAGGACGTCAGTAAACAACACCAAAACTTTAAATGTTCCATTGAAAATATAATATATTACACACGGTGCTAAAAAATCTGTCAAAATGTTTTAGTACGACTTTGGTAAGCTATGAAGCATCACCGCTTGATGGATTGTCGGAGCATTACCGCTACCATAGTCAGACGTACTGTGCTTCAACATACAGTATTATTATTGTGTGTGTACAACATTCTTTTTTTAAATTGTGGGTCATATAAACATGCCTATTTTTGGAAAGTGGGAGGGAGGTGGAGTTTTTTTTAAACTTAAATAATGATGCAGTGTGCATGAGAAAGCGATAACATATCACAACTAGAGATGTCCGATAATGGCTTTTTTACCGATATTCCGATATTGTCCAACTCTTAATTACCGATACCGATATATACAGTCGTGGAATTAACACATTATTATGCCTAATTTTGTTGTGATGCCCCGCTGGATGCATTAAACAATGTAACAAGGTTTTCCAAAATAAATCAACTCAAGTTATGGAAAAAATGCCAACATGGCACTGCCATATTTATTATGGAAGTCACAAAGTGCATTATTTTTTTAACATGCCTCAAAACAGCAGCTTGGAATTTGAGACATGCTCTCCCTAAGAGAGACTATGAGGAGGTTGAGGTGGGCGGGGTTGGGGGGGGCGGGGTTGAAGTGGGGGGGAGGGGGGTAGCGGGGGTGTATATTGTAGCATCCCGTAAGAGTTAGTGCTGCAAGGGGTTCTGGGTATTTGTTCTGTTGTGTTTATGTTGTGTTACGGTGCGGATGTTCTCCCGAAATGTGTTTGTCATTCTTGTTTGGTGTGGGTTCACAGTGTGGAGCATATTTGTAACAGTGTTAAAGTTGTTTATACGGTCACCCTCAGTGTGACCTGTATGGCTGTTGACCAAGTATAACTTGCATTAATTTGTGAATGTGAAAAGCCGTAGATATTATGAGACTGGGCCGGCATGCAAAGGAAGTGCCTTTAAGGTTCATTGGCGCTCTGTACCTCGTTTTAAAAAGTCATAAATTTTACTTTTTGAAACCGATACTGTCAAGACTTGGTCTTTGGCGTGGTTTGCTCTCCCGTGGTGCAAAAGAATTGGACCATACGTGGCGTACAGGTGAGGACATGTTTAATCTTTTAACTCAAACAAAAAGGTATAAACAAAAAGCGCTCACCGCAGAGGAAAAAACTTGACTATGACAAAACAAAAGGCGCGCACAATGGCGGAGAACTAGGAACATTAAACAAAAACTTACGTGACAAGAAACTGTGAACATGGCATGAATGTGTGATGTCGCCAGGACGAACAACAGAAACAGAAAAGCCTATATAGTGACATGATAAGTGAAAACAGGTGCGTGACTAACTGTGAACAGGTGCGTGACATGACAATGTGAAAACGTGAGACAGGTGTGTGTGAGTCCAAACGTGGAACAGGTGAAACTAATGAGTAACCATGGAAACAAAACAAAACCAGGAAGTGAAACCAGGAACTAAAGAAGTGTCCAAAAAACAAAACAGCACATGGCCAAACAAAAACATGAACACAGACATGACAGAACCCCCCCCTTACGGACAGATCCCAGATGGCCAAAAACAAAAAACAGGATCAAGAGTCATGGGAGGGGGGGAGGGGGACATGGCGGTGGGTCGCCAGACCAGGTGTCCCCGAATCCACCGGGGCAGAGTCAGGTGGCGACGGCGGGTAGACCGCCGCTGAACCTGACGAGGTGGGCGACCTGGGAATGGCCACATTCGTGGCAGACGAGGAGGTCGGCGCACCTGGCGTGGCGGACGCCCATGGAATGGCCACATCCTTGGCCGACGAGGAGGTGGGCGCACTTGGCGTGGCGGACGACCAGGCAGTGGCCACCTTCGTGGCAGACGAGGAGGCAGGCGTGTCGTCATCATGGCAGGCGGCGAAGCTTGGCGTGGCGGGTCTTTGTCTTGGCATGGGTGGTCTTGGCCTTGGCGGTCTTGGTCTTGGCAGCGTGGGTCATGGTCTTGGTCTTGGCGTGGTTGGTCTTGGCGTGGTTGGTCTTGGCAGCGTGGGTCTTGGCGTGGTTGGTCTTGGCGTGGCGGTGCTTGGACTTGGTCTTGGTCTTGGTCTTGGTCACTTGGCGGGTCTTGGTCTTGGTCACTTGGCGGGTCTTGGTCACTTGGCGGTTCTTGGTCACTTGGCGGTTCTTGGTCACTTGGCGGTTCTTGGTCTTGGTCACTTGGCGGGTCTTGGTCACTTGGCGGTTCTTGGTCTTGGTCACTTGGCGGTTCTTGGTCTTGGTCACTTGGCGGGTCTTGGTCTTGGCTTTGGTCTTGGCGTGGGGCAGCCACGGGCGGCACTTGGCGGCGTGGGGCAGCCACGGGCGGCACTTGGCGGCGTGGGGCAGCCACGGGCGGCACTTGGCGGCGTGGGGCAGCCACGGGCAGAACTTGGCGGCGTGGGGCAGCCACGGGCGGCACTTGGCGGCGTGGGGCAGCCACGGGCGGCACTTGGCGGCGTGGGGCAGCCACGGGCGGCACTTGGCGTCGTGAAGCTGCGACTGGCGGCACTTGGCGTCGTGAAGCTGCGACTGGCGGCACTTGGCGTCGTGAAGCTGCGACTGGCGGCACTTGGCGTCGTGAAGCTGCGACTGGCGGCGCTTGGCGTCGTGAAGCTGCGACTGGCGGCGCTTGGCGTCGTGAAGCTGCGACTGGCGGCGCTTGGCGTGGAGCAGGTACTGGCGGCGCTTGGCGTGGAGCAGGTACTGGTGGCGCTTGGCGTGGAGCAGGTACTGGTGGCGCTTGGCGTGGAGCTGGGCGTGGAGCAGGTGGATCTTGGCATGGTCGAAAAACTGGTGGTGGTGGTCGTGCTGGTGGCTGTGGCTTGGCAGGTCGAAAGACAGGTGGTGGGGGTCGTGCTGGTGGCTGTGGCTTGGCAGGTCGAAAGACAGGTGGTGGTGGTCGTGCTGGAGGCTGTGGCTTGGCGTGACGATGCTGAGCCACCCCACCTGAACAATTCCCAGCCCTAGCCCCCCCCTCAAGGAGCGGATACCAGACGCGCGCCCTGCAGTCTGGAATCGTTTCTTTGGGTGGGTGGAGGGTGGTCAGGAGGGGGGCAGAATCCTCCCCTCCAAACTGTCCAAAAAGTCTTTCTTTCCCCCCCACCTGGGCTTTTGTGGGTGAAAAAAAAATTTGTGACTTGGGCGTGGCATGAGTCCTGGGGGGCGGGGCATGGAATTTGGGTGGCTTGGATTGAACCGGTAAAGAATTTGGGAAAAAAATCTCCAGGTCTGTGGAGTGCTCCTTGAGCTGCCAGGCTGGCTGACTTCCATTTCCGCCCGGAGGGGGAGGAGTCCGCAGGAGTGCAGCGTGCTGTCCGCTCACCTTCCCTGACGTCCTCGGTCTGGAGCGCCGCTTCCGGGACAGGGATGACGTGCCAACGTCCCCGGGCCAAAGGGAGCTGATCGGCACCAGTTTGCCGGTCGGACCCCACATGAGATCCCTGCGCTCCATGGGGGAATGGCGGAGTGTCTCGGCTTCCATGGCGCGCAGGACCTCCCACGGTCCTTTGTCCAATCTTGCGGGAGAGCTCTTATGCTGGCGACATCTGTCACGACTTTGTCTTTGGCGTGGTTTGCTCTCCCGTGGTGCAAAAGAATTGGACCATACGTGGCGTACAGGTGAGGACATGTTTAATCTTTTAACTCAAACAAAAAGGTATAAACAAAAAGCGCTCACCGCAGAGGAAAAAACTTGACTATGACAAAACAAAAGGCGTGCACAATGGCGGAGAACTAGGAACATTACACAAAAACTTACGTGACAAGAAACTGTGAACATGGCATGAATGTGTGATGTCGCCAGGACGAACAACAGAAACAGAAAAGCCTATATAGTGACATGATAAGTGAAAACAGGTGCGTGACTAACTGTGAACAGGTGCGTGACATGACAATGTGAAAACGTGAGACAGGTGTGTGTGAGTCCAAACGTGGAACAGGTGAAACTAATGAGTAACCATGGAAACAAAACAAAACCAGGAAGTGAAACCAGGAACTAAAGAAGTGTCCAAAAAACAAAACAGCACATGGCCAAACAAAAACATGAACACAGACATGACAGATACCGATAATTATGAAACCAATACCGATAATTTCCGATATTACATTTCAAAGCATTTATCGGCCGATAATATCGGCAGTGCGATATTATCGGACATCTCTAATCACAACTGTATCGTAATAATTACCTGAAAAAAAATACTGAGTTGTTTTTTCGTGAGCATGCACGTACAGCATGTTGTCGCAATATTTGATTTACAGTACGTTGTGTGTTGGTGTCCTCCAGTCTGTGTCAGCCGGCCCGTGGCTCTCATCAAACCAATGACAGCATGGCAGCTGCAGGGCCGCACTAATGGGAGCGGACAAGGTCAAGTCCGCTTCTTGTCTGCGAGCGGTGACGCCGACGTGAGCTGACATGTGTTGGTATAACACTGCGACACCAGGCCTGGCTGCTACGCTGAGTAGCAAGTGGGTCACTGCTGAACCACCTCGACAGCTACAGTACACATGCTCATATGGCTGTTCGCAAGCTGGGAGGGAAGGTTAATGCATCACAGCATATCATAGCAGTCCCTAGGTACCATGCAGATGTAGTGACAGTCACCTTTGTGATTAAACTGGTCTCAAAGTGGAGCTTTATCAGAACTATGCAACGATAGTTTCTCGTCTTATCGCTGCAAACGAACGAGACAGAGTCGTGTAACTTGTATAAGTCTCATATTAAAGAAGGAAAAGACGATTTTGAGTAGGACACAAGTGGACAAACGGCATAAGTGCGTATTTGTTTATTCATTCGTTGAAAAGTGACGTCGGCCCCATGGCCTGCATACACATGGCCTGCATACACATTGTCACTGTGTAAACTCCATATCATTTATTTATGTTATGTTATATTTATTTATATGTTTTGTTTCATAATTAATAATATTCATTAAAAAAAAGGCAGAAAAAACATTTTTATAAACAATGTTTTTGTTATTTTTGTTTGTATTTTGGACAAAATACAATACATGCAAATGTAATGTATGTTATGTTATGTATGGCAAGAAATATTTCAATAATGAACAACGCAAAATATGTTCTGCACTAAAAATCACTTCATATTCTCTACTGCTCGCTAGTGTTAGCATATCTGAGTTATTGTGTAGAAATATGGGAAATAACTACAAATGTGCGCTTCATTCACTAACCGTGTTACAAAAAAGATCAGTTAGATTGATACATAATGTTGAATATGGAGAACATAAAAACACTTTATTGAATCAAAAATATTGAAATTCAAAGATTTAGTAAAATTGCAAACAGCTAAACTGATGTACAAAGCAAACTGTAATCTGCTAGCCAAGAATGTACAACAATTTGTCAAGACTTGGACTATAGTGCAGTTTACTGCGTGGATTGTTTTCCCGAGATGCAAAAGAACTGGACCGGACATGGCGTGAAGGTAAATACATGATTTAATTCTTATAATAAAAAGTGTAAACAAAAGGCGCGCACAAGGCGGAGACACAAACTTGGCTAAGGGAACAAAACTAACACTAAGATGTAAACTATGGACATGAAACAAAAGACACTAACTGTGGCATTAATAATCAAAAACTTACTTGCGGTGACGTGAGCAGGGCAGCATGGACTATGAAATTGCATGAAACAAGCAGCGTGAACTAATCATGAAACAGAGTGATGACGCCAGGACGACCATCTGAAAAACCAGGCTTAAATAATAATGACATGATTGAAACAGGTGCGTGAGTCACATGAATGAGGCAGGTGATACTAATGGGTCGTCATGGTGACAAAACAAACAAGGATGCGTAAAACAGGAACTTTTGGAGTTTTAACCAAACAGAACATAACTAAACAAGACATGATCACAAAACATGACACAATTCTTCTCAATTAAAGAAAATAAATATAACTACCATATTTTTCGGACTATAAGTCACAGTTTTTTTCATAGTTTGGCCGGGGGTGCGACTTATACTCAGGAGCGACTTATGTGTGAAATTATTAACACATTACCGTAAAATATCAAATATTATTATTTAGCTCATTCACGTAAGAGACTAGACGTATAAGATTTCATGGGATTTAGCGATTAGGAGTGACAGATTGTTTGGTAAACGTATAGCATGTTCTATATGTTATAGTTATTTGAATGACTCTTACCATAATATGTTACGTTAACATACCAGGCACGTTCTCAGTTGGTTATTTATGCGTCATACAACGTACACTTATTCAGCCTGTTGTTCACTATTCTTTATTTATTTTAAATTGCCTTTCAAATGTCTATTCTTAGTGTTGGGTTTTATCAAATTAATTCCCCCAAAAAATGCGACTTATACTCCAGTGCGACTTATTTATGTTTTTTTCCTTCTTTATTATGCATTTTCGGCCTGTGCGACTTATACTCCGGAGCGACTTATACTCCGAAAAATACGGTAACTTAAAACATTTGTATGCACATACAACACTTAAGACCTTAGGCATATCAGTATGTGGAATTAAACTATAGAATAGATTAATAAACAATGTACTGATATGATCCAGTTTAAGAGGTTGTTCAAAATAAAAGTGCTTCCAAAGTACAAGGAAGAAGAATGACGAGAAATACCTTCAACCTTATTGAAAACAGGATATTCTTCATCTCAGTACATTTATCATGACTGACGTAGTTATATATTACCAAACTTAACACTGATGTCATTTTGTTACAAAAAGCAGACAGTAAATGAACATATGTATTTGTAAACGCTCTGAAGTGGGAAAGAGGTAGGATTAAATAAGCCTTGCTTCTTCCCTCCTTACCCTCTCAGTAAGCTGTGGAGTCCCCTAAGGCAGTATATTAGGGCCTTTACTGTTCCTAATGTACATAAACGACATGTCATCGGCATGCGACTGTGAATTGTTCTTGTTTGCGGATGACTCGGCCCTGCTGGTATTCGGCAAGGACAAGTCACAGGTGGAGAAAATCCTCAGTGCTGAACTCTGTAGAACTTGCACCTGGCTCGCTGACAACAAGCTATCCATACACTTGGGTAAAACGGAATCTATCCTATTTGGGTCCCACATCAACCTTAAGAAAGTCAATGACTTCACTATAAAAGTGGGTGACATTGTAATTACCAGGAAAGATGAGGTCACCTACCTAGGTTCCATTCTAGAGGCTAATCTTTCCTGTGATGAAATGGCAACCAAGGTAATCAAAAAGGTCAACCAACGAACGCGATTTCTCTATAGAATCCCCTCTATAGTCAACAAAAGCACCATGAGGATTCTAGCGGGAACTCTCGTTCAACCCTTTTTCCATTACGCATGCACCTCCTGGTACCATATCACCTCCAAAACCTTCAAATCTAGACTCCAAACATCCCAGAACAAGCTAGTCAGATTACTTCTAGACCTCCACCCCAGATCACACCTCATTCCTACCCACTTCTTCAAAGTGGGCTGGCTCAGGGTGGAGGACAGAGTAAAACAACTTGCACTGAGCCTAGTCTATAAAATCCGCTACACCTCCCTGATACCGAAGTACATGTCAAACTACTTATGACCGCCATAACCATAACACCAGGGGGAGCTCCACTAACCACGTTAAACCCAGATTCCGATCTAACAAAGGTCTTAACTCATTCTCTTTCTATGCCACATCAATATGGAATGCGCTCCCAACAGGTGTAAAAGAAAGGGCATCTCTATCCTCCTTCAAAACCGCACTAAAAGAACACCTCCAGGCAACTTCAACCCTAAACTAACACCCTCCCCAGATTGATAATAATCAAATGTAAATAATAAAATGTAGATACTTTTTCTTGTGGTTTCTGATCTCTCTCTCTCTCTCTATGTCCACGACTTGCTGTACATATCCTACTAAGTCAGACCTACACTGTTTCAATGTCCATTTCTCTGATGATACAATTGTTGATGACTGAAGTGATGATATCAACCAAGCCTAAACCCCCCCCCCACACATCCCATGTAAATAATGTAAATAATTCAATGTATATACTCTGATGATGATTATCTTGTTTGATGACCGTATTATGATGATAGTATATATCTGATAGTATATACAGTATCTGTATCATGAATCAATTTAAGTAGACCCTGACTTAAACAAGTTGAAAAACTTATTCGGGTGTTACCATATAGTGATCAACTGTACGGAATATGTACTTCACTACTATCAATCAATCAAATCAATACTATCAATCAATCATACTCCTTTTCTGACTTAATGTAAAGAGAAATGGTATGAAATGATGTGTGATGTATTATACTGTAAGTGTGTTCATGTTCGAAAAAAACTCAACTCGATCAATCAATCAATCAACATCTTTCAGTGCAGAGTGTGATTCTATGAGCCAACCCACGTTACGCATAAACCACGTTAGGCATAAATCATATAGCCTACTACCATGTCAATACACAAATCATTACATGTAATGCATTATATTGTGCCAAGCAAATACCACCACTCATGTGTTTGATATACAGTACCAGAAACCGCAATTAGCCGTGCTAATGTTGGAACCCATTTACAGCGTATCAGCATATTGAGAAGGAAATAGGCACTGACACTACCCATATCCACATAGGTTTTATTCATCAAAAATATACTTTGCCTGTTAGTTGAAATACACATCGACATACAGGCTAACAGGCATATTTTCCCCCGTCAGCCTGTATGTCGATGTGTCATTGATCGGGCTAGCATGCTAAGCATTACACTAGGAGCGAAGCACCATCACACCAAGTATTGGTTGCAGGAACATACTAGCTTTATTAGACAAGGTCATAGACTGTATTGGACAATACAGTTTACATACCAAATGCCTATATCCATTTATTACAAGTAATAAGAAAACTTAAATGCCTGACTTACCTATCAAGGAGGAAATTAGCAAGTTTGGCGCTTTCATTGGTCTCCGTCTTCCAAAGGCATCACCGATACAAATCCTGGTTTTGTTCCTGGCGTTGTCATGAATAAGTTGACAATGGTAACGACGCCTTTTAGATTGACTAAGGTCCATACTTGCCAACCCTCCCGGATTTTCCGGGAGACTCCCGGAATTCAGCGCCTCTCCCGAAAACCTCCCGGAAGAAATTTTCTCCCGGAATTCAGCCGGAGCTGGAGGCCACGCCCCCTCCAGCTCCATGCGGACCTGAGTGGGGACGGCGGCAACAGTCTGTTTACACGTCCGTTTTCCCGCGATATAAACAGCGTGCCTGCCCAATCACTTTATAACTGTAGAATGATCGAGGGCGAGTTCTTGGTTTCTTATGTGGGTTTATTGTTAGGCAGTTTCATTAAACATCCTCCCAGCACGGTAACCACACACAACAACAGCAGTCACGTTTTTGTCTACCGTAAAGCAGTTCGTCTGCCGTAAACAGCAATGTTGTGACACTCTTAAACAGGACAAATATATAGCTAGAATTCACTGAAAGTCAAGTATTTCATACATATATATATACATATATATATATATATATATATATATATATATATACATATATATATATATATATACATATATATATATATATACATATATACATATATATATATACACATATATATATATATATACATATATATATATATATATATATATACATATATATATACACATATATATATATATACATATATATATATATATATATATACATATATATATATTCACATATATATATATATATATACATATATATATATATACACATATATATATATATATATATATATATATATATATATATATATATATATATATATACATATATATATATATATATATATGTGTATATATATATATATATATATATATATATATATATATATATATATATATATATATATATATATATATATATATATACATATATATATATATATACATATATATAGCTAGAATTCACTGAAAGTCAAGTATTTCATACATACATATTGTCACGACCCGACTAGGACTCTGGACACAGATGCAGGATTACTGAAAACAATTGTTTATTCTCAGAAGGGGAGGGGTCCAAAACGGGAGAAACAAAACAGGCTATCAAAACAGATCTAACCTGACTACTAAACTAACAAAAATATTAACAACTCAAAACGCTCCGGCTATGGAGGGAAAAAGGGGCTAAAGAACAAAAACTAACAAATACAACAAAAAACGCTCCAACGGAGGCGATGCTAAGAAGCTAATCTTACCTGACAAAAGGTTGCAAACAAAGAATCTCCCAAGGATCAAAAGTACAAAAAACGTGGCAATGGCTGAAGACAAGACTGTGGCAAGGAACGCTGGAGGTACGCACAAGACGATACGAAACACTCTGGCACAGGACAGAAGGAGGATGAGACATTTATACACATGAGGGAGGGTGACACAGGTGGGCGCAATCAGGCTATCAGGAAAGACGTCAGATCAGGGAAACAGGAGGAAGGGCAAGTGACCTGAAACGAGAGGGAGAGTCAGCATTTCAAAATAAAACAGGAAATGACAAAACAACATGAAACCAGACGAAACCCAGACCAGACTTCACCCAGGTGTGACACATATATATATATATATATATATATATATATATATATATATATATATATATATATATATATATATATATATATATATATATAGATGAAATATATATGAAATATATATATAGTTGGTGAATTCTAGCTGTAAATATACTCCTCCCCTCTTAACCACGCCCCCAACCACGCCCCCGCCCCAACCACACCCCCGCCCCACCCCCGACCACGCCCCACCCTACCCCCAGAATCTGAGGTCTCAAGGTTGGCAAGTATGCTAAGGTCTGACATGTTTAGTAACTTTACCAGTGGCAGTAGCTCAACGAAGGTGGCGGTGTGTAACTGGAAACCTGGATGTGAGACTTTCTAATTGGTCAGACGGTGGAGGGCGGGGCATTGAAATGAAAACAATAAGAAGATTTCGGGGCTGTAAATCTAATTTTGAAACGAGCATATCCCGGCTGAACTACTGTTATCATTTATAGAGTATTGGAAAAGAACATAATTTATTAATGTCTTTTGACGTATCAGGGACAGTTAATGATGTCTTGACATGAAATTATTACATATGGCTCCTTTAAGTTGATCCTTTTTCTACCTTGGTTGTCGGGTCGTTGATGATGTTATCTGTTCACTGGTGACTACAGACAATGTTTTTCCATGTTACGCTCCAACTTTGTGGATGCCGTCTGCTCCACATTTTCTGTGAGTTTTTTGCTGGGTTTTAGTTTGACCATGTTTAATTAATGTTGGGTTCTGACGTTGATTTGACCATTGAAATTTGGTCATTTCCCAACCAATATTCTACAACACAAATACAACGTTGAAACAACGTGCTTTTTGACGACGTTTAATCATTGTTGGGTTCTGACGTTGATTTGACCTTTGAAATTTGGTCATTTCCCAACCAACGTTGGACACCAACGTTGTCTCAAATTACAAATACAACTATTTTGCAACGTTGTTTAGAAGTCAGTTTAAAAAAAACATGTACGTTGAATCAACGTTGTATCAATGTCTTGTGCCGGCTGGGGTTGTTGCTGGTAAATTTTAATACATAACTAGTCATTCTCAGCGAGCCCTTTTCAGCTAGGGGCCCCAGGCAATTGCCTAGTTCGCCTACCTGGTTGTGACGTGCCTGATTACAGTATTATCACCCCATGTTGGGGCGCTTGGTAAATGTCACTTGTCGTTAGGGATGTACTGTGTATCGTCAGGATTTTATAGATACCAATATCTTATCGTTACCAGTATTCATCCTATTTGGGTCCCACATCAACCTTAAGAAAGTCAATGACTTCACTATAAAAGTGGGTGACATTGTGATCACCAGGAAAGATGAGGTCACCTACCTAGGTTCCATTCTAGAGGCTAATCTTTCCTGTGATAAAATGGCAACCAAGGTAATCAAAAAGGTCAACCAACGAACGTGATTATTTAAAATCTTTATTTATTTGAGTGGATTAATATCGGCCCGTGGATTACTGGATCGCTTAGAGGACGGTCGGGTTGATGAAACGGAGGTGTAGCGGCGATTGTGGGTTAAGTGGCGTTCACTTCAAACTGACCTAACTCTCATTAGACCTTGGAGACCAGGAGGAAAAATTGTTGTTACAAACGTTTTTGTGGTGTTGCTTCCTTATTTGTCATTATTCCATGCTGATTTTAAGTAGCGGCACTTGAACTAAATATGACAGTGTTTCATATTTACGACGGTCAGCTTGGCACTAACGGTCTTCCTGGATCAACCCAAATAAAAATGCCGGTACACTGTATACATTCCTACTTGTTGTAGAGTTGTTTTGTAATATAATAAAAACACAGATTTGGCACATTTTCATTTGTATATAAAGTAACACAAATTGTTGTTTGTTTTTTGGGCACAAATTGAAACCAGTCCCTAAATATCATGCAAACGTGACCCCTGGTCGCAGTTAGACGTGAAGGCGATTGATTGGATGCTCTGTCAAAGCTTGTCTGATTGTCATGTTTGGGTTTTTTTTTTTTAAATGTTTTTAAATTAATCAGTCCAACAAAATAATCCATAGTAATACAATAATAATACAATTCCCATTCCAAAACCAAACCCGGCCCAGCAACATTCCGAATACCAATCAACAGAGCAATTGACAGGACACACAAACATGACACAAAACAATCTATAAGTAATCAAACAAAAATGAATAATATCAACAACAGTATCAATACTAATAAGAATTCCAACAAAGCAGTGATTAGAAATCCCTCATTTACATTATCATCACAGCCATTTATAAAAAAAAAGAACAATAATGTCACAGTGGCTTTCACTTGCATCACATCTCATTAGCTTGACAACACACTGTGTCCAATTTTTACCACTAAATTAAAATAAGTCATATATTAGGTTCATTTAATAGTTAAAACAGAACCTGCAAGATTTTTCTGGCATGGGGAAATGAGGCCGCAGAGATCTTGGTAAACATGTTTACTCCCTCGCTCCAGACGCTTGTGGCCGCCTGATAAGCGTTTGTCCTTAAATGTAATTAAAGGCATGCGGGACCCCGGGCGGCTTGGCATCACAGGGACCACCATGGAGACATGCGCCGTGCTGTGGGTGATGTGAAATCTCCAAGTAGGTTTGTCGTCATATGCGAGCCGGGGTTGAGATAAGGGGTTCAGGCGAGGGGATCGAACCTGTCAGGATGATTAGTATTCCAGGAAAAGTGAGGGTGACGCACAGGCTTAATGAATAATTTACATCATTCATCAAACCTGCTGTGAGAACTCCCTGACATCCACTGCAATTTATTTTAATTTTTTTTCTTGCATGCCCCAAAAAATAAAGTGCTGTCTCTTCAAAATAAATCCCCCAGCAAGGATGCGCTTTTGTGAAAACGTGACTTGAACCGACCGCATTTCTGAAAGCTGGGCAGCATACTTGCCTACCTTGAGACCTCCAAATTCGGGAGATTTTGGGGGGGGGTTAGGGGGGCAGTTGAGATGGCCGAGGTCGGGGTGGGCGGGGCCGGGGTTAACGGGGGAGGAGTATATTTATAGCTAGAATTCACTGAAATTCAAGTATCTCTTATATATATACTGTATATATATAAAATAAATACTTGACTTTCAGTGAATTCTAGCTATATATATATATTATTATTATTATATATATATATATATACATATAAATAAAATAAATACTTGAATTTCAGTGTTCATTTATTTACACATATACACACATAACACTCCTCTCTACTCATTGTTGTATTTGAAAGTGCAATGCTTTGCAGCCAGTAGCACAGCCTTTGAAGGAGCATAGGTATGGGCAGTGTAATATTATAAATGATAAATGGGTTATACTTGTATAGCGCTTTTCTACCTTCAAGGTACTCAAAGCGCTTTGACAGTATTTCCACATTCACCCATTCAATATTCTGGATTGGAGTCAATAACCAGGCGAGGTGATGAAGTTACGTCTCTTTACTTCATACTTCAGAACCGACTCCCACATTTGCCGTCAGGGTGCGCAATACAACGTAAACCGTTGGCCAACCAAAAAGTAACCACAGAACTGTTCTGTGGTTACTTTTTGGTTGGCCAAGCGGACGTGACGACAGGCTGTCCTCACTCAGGTCCGCACGGATCTGGAGGGGGCGTGCCTTAAGTCCGGCTGGAAATCGGGAAAAATTCAGGAGAATTGTTGTCCCGGGAGATTTTCAGGAGAGGCACTGAAATTCGGGAGTCTCCCGGAAAATTCGGGAGGGTTGGCAAGTATGCTGGGCAGGGCAAGGGTTACAAGGTTCTCGTGGTAATTAGCAAGACCTGTTAGGAGAGGCGACTTCAAAAAAGGGGCGTGACCTAAATGCTTTTCAGTGGGGGTTGATGTCACATGCAGTGGGCGTGGCCTAAATCAGAATTAAAACAGGAATATACGATACAAGTCATGTGGGTTTCTTTTTTTATTCCGCCATTTTATTTGTAGTCCATAGGTCATAATGATTCATGACCCCTATAGGCAGAAGTTGGTAATTTTTCTTGTAGTTTTTTAAGATGTCCGCCATCTTTTTTGACATCATTCCTCCTTCACCGTCCAACAACCCCCCCCCTTCAAAAAAAAATCTCCCCTCTAGCCCCCCTTAAGGTGTCGCTTATTGCTACTGATATATTCCCACATGTGTTTTTATGGAGTACACAATGAAAAAGGGAACTACAGTAAGGAGGGAATAAATATATGCTCCATCCATCATGGTTTACCTGACACATGAAACATGCAAAAACAACAACTCTAGTCCCCCTTAAGGTGTTGCGTATTATTGCTGATGTATTCCCACACAATTTTTATGGAGTACACAATGAAAAAGAGAACTACAGTAAGAAGAGAATTTATATATGCCTCATCTGTCTCGGTTTACCTGACACATGAAACATGACAAAAAAAATCCTCCCGCTAGCCCATCTTAAGGTGTTGCATATAACTGCTGATGTATCCCCACACAATTTTTATGGAGTACACCATGAAAAAGAGAACTACAGTAGGAAGGGAATTCATATGGCCCCATCCATTGCGGTTTACCTGACACATGAAACATGACAAAAAATAAATAATCCCCCCTCTAGACCCCTTAAGGTGTTGCTTATTACTACTGATGTATTCCCACACAATTTTTATGGAGTACATAATGAAAAACAGAACTACAGTAAGAAGGGAATTCATATATGCCCCATCCGTCGCGGTTTACCTGACACATGAAACATGACCAAAAAATATAAATCCCCCATCTATCTCCTGCTAGTCCCCTTAAAATGTGTTGCTAGTTACCACTGATGTTTTCAAATACATTTTTTTATGGGGTACTCAATGAAAAACAACTACAGTAGGGAGGGGATTCATATGACACATGAAACATGACAAAAAATAAATAAACTCCCCTCTAGCCCCCCCTAAGGTGTTGCGTATGACTGCTAATGTATCCCCACACAATTTTTATGGAGTACCCAATGAAGAAGACAACTACAGTAAGAAGGGAATTCATATGGTGGCATTCGTCGCGGTTTACCTGACACATGAAACATGAAAAAAAATGCCCCCTCAATCCCCCTTAAGGAGTTGCGTATTACTGCTGATGTATTCCCACACATTTTTTATGGAGTACACAATGAAAAAGAGAACTACAGGAAGAAGGGAATTCATATGGCCCCACTCGTCGCAGTTTACCTGACACATGAAACATGACAAAAAATATAAATCCCCATCTATCTTCTGCTAGCCCGCCTTAAAAGGTGTTGCTAGTTACCACTGATGTATTCCCATAAATTGTTTATGGGATACTCAATGAAAAACAACTACAGTCGGGAGGAGATTCATATGACACATGAAACGTGACGAATTGGGGAGGTGCACTATTCACATTATTGAATATCTTATAATGTGTTTTGTGGCAATTCCAACTTTGACCACAGCGTCAGTTGCGATGTAGAGGTAGTGTGTTCCATCATTGCAACATGATTAACCATCCCTCTTCCTCTCACGCGAGATCCACCCAGTAATGGGGCCATATGAATACCTTACCTACGATATACGCGCATGCAGCGGGAAAATACGTTGTCGCACGTCACTACATTGAGGAAGAACAACGTCATTTTCGTGAACTTCTTTGTCCACCAAGCTGTAGACAGAGTCTTCTGACGGCAGTGTGTCATGAAAGGACAGTAAAAATTAAATGTCTGCAAATAATACAACACTATAAACAAATAAAATACCAAACCAAAAGCTCTGTACTGATTTCCCACCCAGGACACATTTCAAGTGAGGGACAGGAAGTGCACAGTCAGTGTTTGGTGTAAGTTCCCATATATATATATATATATATATATATATATATATATATATATATATATATATATATATATATATATATATACTTTTTGGAAGAGAACTCATACGCATCCGCTACTTTTTAGCAGCTTACAGCTTTAGCAAAACAAAGCAAAGACACCTAATAGGTTACTTATTGTTTGTGCTATGGTGCCATCTTTTGGACAAGTTTACTCACTGCAGGGGCTGCATTGCCCTTCTTTTTCGACTGAGCTTTTAACAGCAAGTACAGGTGCCGTTTCTAGCCGTCCATAGCAGTTCTGCTCGTACGGATTTTTCATTCATCTCTCCAAGCAAAGTTTTACAATATAAGCAAAACAGTTTTTTATTTTTAACCCATCCCATGTGTGATGTCTCTATGTGTGTTTTCATGCATATTTGTACGTGCTATGGTAATGTAATAAAGCCGGTGTCAATAGCATGAGCTAATATGCTAACACGTTTACGAGTGTATGTGTTAGTAGTATTAACTTACAACGGCATTCTCTTTATATTGTTTCACTTTCTCAAATTCCTCACCGTGGAGTGATTGAGTCTGTTTAGCTGATTGGAGAGCTAGCTTCCGCAGCTAGTGGTTCCATGACGATTACTTCTGTTTTGTTTGATCAGCCGTTTTACTGTCATGTTACAGACCCCGTTTGGAAACAATTAGGTTATGTAATAAACATTTACAAAATCTGTGTAAAAAACTAATTTCACAACGTATATATCTGCGATTTATAGTCCGGTGCGGCTTATATATGGAAAATATTTTTTCTTCCAAAAGTTAGTGGGTGCGGCTTATATACTGGTGTGCTCTATAGTGCGAAAAATACAATATATATTTTGTTTGTGAAGGGGCTTTCATTCTTTTATGCCATCAGCTATGCCTGCTGCATCTTTTCTACAGGCGAAGGTGAAGCGTCTCCAGTGTGTGTTTATCGCGGCATTTAGCAGCAGGCATCACAAGTAGTCATGCCAGCAAGATCAACATCATTAACGCAGCGTGAGGCCCAACTGGCTTCCTCCGCTCAGCATTTAACAATAACCGGGGCGCTCCAACAGCTTGTCGGCTCAACAAATAAACAATTTTGTTTTTTTAGTGGGGGTTTTTTTCTCGCGTGGCCATTTCAGTTAGTCCCTTTTATTTACGCTTCACTCCGCCGTGACAGAGCTGGCGTGTCCCGGAAAGACGTTAACTTCATCATTTATTCACCGCAGTGGCAGAGGCTTTAGTGTAGATTCTTAGAGTGTCCTCGCACCGCAGCCACCCGGCATGCACTTGTTGGGGTGTGTGCTATTTCTGAAGCACTTTTAAGCAGCAGGTTTGTCACAAAGTGGATCGCAGGGGACAAGAGTGACAATGAAAAACACATAAAGACGTCACTAAGACGATGATGGGCCGTGACACGCATCCGTCCCAAGGTGAATCGCCCCGTCTCTTGTCTGGATTTTGAGCAGATAAGTGTGTTTGCACTAGGGCTGTACGGTATACCAGTATTAGTCAGTGACTCATGGAAAGAAAAAAAATGTAAAAAGAAAAAAAAATTATTAAATTGTTATATGTATCCAGTGATTATACTATAAAGTTATTTTCCATTTAACTTCACCAGTTTTAGATTAGTTTTATTCAAAATCGCTGAATTTTCACATTTGCCGTTCAAATACTGAGAAGAGACGGTGCGGTGATCAGCAGTTGAGGCACGCCACTCAGTTGTGCCTCAACATGGATTGCGGACTCGGCTAACTGCTGGCCTGCTGTGCAGTGAGACCGTATTGCTATATGAACTATATTATACATTTCCATAGTTTAGTTAGCTGAGGTATATAATGTACAGTGTATTTTGTCAACAACTGTATGTGTGTAAAGTATTTTTTTGTAAAGTATTTTTTGTGCTGAGCAATCATAAAACTGCTGCGAAGACGCACTGGCTGAGGCTCGCAGTAATCCCGCCTCCTGGTGGTAGAGAATGCACCCCCGCCGTAGAATGCACCCCCTGACGGGAGTGTTATATCAACTAAAGCCCACTCTTAAACTTTCCACGTGCAAGATTGAATCTATTTAAAAAAGTTATTTAATAAGAAGCCAAAAAGTGCAAAAACAATAATGTTTGTGTTGGAGGAGTTGTGAATGACTGCAGGGCCACAACATTAGGTACACCTGCAGACTGCAGCACGGATTTCATATTTCATTCATTCACACTCCCGTCAGGGGGTGCATTCTACGGCGGGGGTGCATTAATCCAGCACAACAGCGGCGCATGGACTTCATTTATAAGTAAAGGTAAGACCATTGTAGCGGCGAACAGCTGTCTCGTCAGCTGAGGCGCGAGCTCACAACCTTGGCTGCTTAGCAACCAGCCAAACCCCACTTAATAAAATTATATTTTATCTTAGAGCACATCCGCATCCATATTCACCTAGGCAACCCCAGGAAATGTATATAATTCTGCATTATTTCGGCCAGTCAGCTTATATGATCAGAGCCGATCAGTTTACGTTCACGCGCAGGTATAACGCGGCGCGCTCCCGTCTCATCTGCTGGTGCGTGAGCCTGGTAATTAGACAGCTGTGTCAAATCAAGGAGGACAAAAGACGCCAGCGCAGAGTGGAGAAAGGTTTAGTTCATTACAGATAACCCAGAGTTGTGCCAAAAGTGTACCAAAACCAAAAGCTGAACGCACAGCCGGTTTTTCACCTTCTAAAGGCTACTAAAGACAGCTAATGACAGCTAAAGAAACTAAAGTCTACTAAAGTCTACTAAAGTCTACTAACACTGCTAAAGACTGCTAAAAAGACTAAAGAATATAAAAGAAGCTGTTTCTTCGTTGGAAAAACTGTTGCAAACTAAAGGAAAAAAAGTAACTACTGTCTGGTCGTTTGAGTGAAATCCAGAAGCCACATTTAGCATTGGTACATCCCTTCAAGTGTGGGATAAGCACACATGTTTTTAATTAAATGTGCTTTTTTGTGTGCTACAGTTTGTATGTGTAAAGTTAAAGTTAAGTTAAAGTACCAATGATTGTCACACACACACTAGGTGTGGTGAAATTTGTCCTCTGCATTTGACCCATCCCTTGAACACCCCCTGGGAGGTGAGGGGAGCAGTGGGCAGCAGCGGCGCCACGCCCGGGAATAATTTCTGGTGATTTAACCCCTAATTCCAACCCTTGATGCTGAGTGCCAAGCAGGGAAGAATGCTGGTATGAGCTTTTAAACATAACCCGTTAACTGCTGCCAATCAAATGGTGAATAAGATACTCTTTAGGGTTCATATGTTTGTAAATCTGACTGTGATGAGGTCAGTGCCTCACAAGCCATGAACCTCACCGCACGTCACTGGTACTAGTATAGTATCGCGGTACTAATTAATCAAAAATGGTACTATACTCTCTTTGAAAAGTACCGGTTCCCCAATTGTTTCTTTTAACGGGCATGACGGCGTGTCGTCACGTCATACAATTGCTGGTTTTACGAGCAGAGGAGCATTTTCGGCAGCGCACAATCACAGAATACTTACAAGCAGACAGTGTGTAGACAGAAAAGGGAGAATGGACGCATTTTGGCTTGAACACTAAAGATAAAGGTGAAGTTATAACACTGAAACGCCCTCAGGAAGAGGTGCTTTTAGACATGGCTAGCTAAATAGCAGCTAACATCCAGACGCAGTCGGCAGTGTTTTAGCTACTTCTAAATCACTAATACTGGTCTCCATGACGACAAATAAAGTGAGTTTCTTACACGTAACATTATCACTGGGGGACGAGAAATCGCTAATTATGCTTCACTACACACCGTAGCTCACCCGCGTCACCGCTAATGATGCCGTTCCTGAATGTAAACAAATGCCATGGGTGGATCTACACCTGACATCCACTGTAATGATACCAAGCACAATAATCTAATTGATAGTCTATGATTACATCGATGTTTTTTATCGTCACAAAATCTTTTTTCCTTTTTTTAAAATTCATATTATGTTTATAAACTCAGAAAAAATGTACTTGACACATGAGGACTTTGAATATGACCAATGTATGATCCTGTAACTACTTGGTATCGGATCGATACCTAAAATTGTGGTATCATCCAAAACTATTGTAAAGTATCAAACCACAGAAGAACAAGTCATTATTACATTTTAACAGAAGTGTAGATAGAACATGTTAAAACCAAAATAACCAGACATAACAGTAAATGAACAAGTAGATTAATAATACATTTTTACGTTTTGTCCCTCATAATGTTGACAAAATAATCGAATGATAAATGACAATATGTTACTGCATACGTCAGCAGATTAATTAAGAGCCTTTGTTTGTTTACTTACTACTAAAAGACAAGTTGTCTAGTATGTTCACTATTTTATTTAAGGAGTAAATTGCAATAAGAAACATATGTTTAACGTACCCTAAGATTGTTTTTTCAAATAAAGCCAATAATGAAATTGTTTGTGGTCCCCTTTATTTAGAAAAGTCATAAAATATCAAAATACATTTTGGTATCGGTACCAAAATATTGGTATCGACACAACCCTAATTAAGAATGGAAAAAAAAGGTGAATAATTCACTTTCATACAAATGTTATCATATATTTTTTGGTTTGATTTATTTGCTATAATAAAATAAATAAAACTATTTCTTACCATCTACTGTATTTGTATCTGACAGGCCTCAAATTTCAACTTTTTAAAGGCCTACTGAAATTATTTTTTTTTATTTAAACGGGAATAGCAGATCCATTCTATGTGTCATACTTGATCATTTCGCGATATTGCCATATTTTTGCTGAAAGGATTTAGTAGAGAAAATCGACGATAAAGTTCGCAACTTTTGCTCGCTGATAAAAAAAAGCCTTGCCTGTACCAGAAGTAGCGTGACGTCACAGGAGCTAGGATTCCTCACAATTCCCCATTGTTTACAATGGAGCGAGAGAGATTTGAACCTAGAAAGTGATGATTACCCCATTAATTTGAGCGAGGATGAAAGATTCGTAGATGAGGAACGTTACAGTGAATGACTTCAGAGGCAGCAATGGACGTATCTTTTTTCGCTCTGACCGTAACTTAGGTACAAGCTGGCTCATCGGATTCCACACACTCTCCTTTTTCTATTGTAGATCACAGATGTGTATTTTAAACCACCTCGGGTACTATATCCTCTTGAAAATGAGAGTCGAGAACGCGAAATGGACATTCAGTGCCTTTTATCTCCACGACAATACATCGGCGAAATGCTTTAGCTACGAGCTAACGTGATAGCATCTTGCTTTAACTGCATATAGAAACAAAATAAATAAACCCCTGACTGGAAGTATAGATAGAAAATCAACAATACTATTAAACCGTGGACATGTAAATACACGGTTAATGCTTTCCAGGCTGGCGAAGGTTAACAATGCTGTGCTAACGACGCCATTGAAGCTAACTTAGCAACCGGACTGCACAGAGCTATGCTAAAAACATTAGCTCTCCACCTACGCCAGCCAGCCCTCATTTGCTCATCAACACCCGTGCTCACCTGCGTTCCAGCGATCGGCAGAAGGACGAAGGAGTTCACCCGATGCGTTTGGCTGCCCGGAGACGTAGGAAGTCAAGGTGAAGTCGGCGGCTAGCGCGGCTAGCGCTCCAACAAAGTCCTCCTGGTTGTGTTGCTGTAGTCCGCTGCTAATACACTGATCCCACCTACAACTGTCTTCTTTGCAGCCTTCATTGTTCATTAAAAAAATTGCAAAAGATGTCCAGAATACTGTGGAATTATGAAATGAAAACATAGCTTTTTGTATAGGATTCTACGGGGTACCATAACTTCTGTTACTCGGACTTCGTCACGCGCATACGTCATCATACCGCGATGTTTCAGCCGGATATTTCCCGGGAATTTTAAAATGTCACTTTATAAGTTAACCCGGCCGTATTGGCATGTGTTGCAATGTTAAGATTTCATCATTGATATATAAACTATCAGACTGCGTGGTCGGTAGTAGTGGGTTTCATTAGGCCTTTAAGGTCAAGGCAAGTGTTGCCTTAAAGGAGGGCTCATATTTTAGGTCACTAAGGCAAGTTAGAAGGGCACCAATCATGATTACTGATTGTTAGGTAAGGCAGTGTTGGGGTGTGAACATAATACCATCATGTCATTTGTAATGTCTAATAAAAAAGTCTATAGATAAAGGTTATCCATTTATTTATAGACAAATATTAGGTTTTTTTATTCTTTGATAACATCAACTTGTCAGCTTTTTGTCATTACATGATGCCTTTATCTCTATTTTTACATTTTGATAGAGTTTTTATTTTTATATTTTTTAAAGTTATATACATCATGTAGATGATGTATCGGGACAGATCCATCATGAGTTTGAGCAGAAATATGTCGTATAGGAATTAACTATACACAATAACACTTTAACAAAATCATGAAACATGAAAAAAAACACAATTAATGTAAACAAAAGCTGGTGTTTACTTTTTGATATCAAAATAAAACACAAAGCAGTTTGGCTAATGAAGATGACGTCTAATAAACAAGCTTTGTTCTCATCCAACGCCCCCCTAGTGTTTCAGTACAACAGTTTGGCCAACAAAAAAAACCCCGGAGTGATACATCTCACATCGAATAAACAATCTTCACCACCTGCGTTCAATTCGATAAGATGACAAAACATTTGAGCTAGTATTGATGTTATTTGAACATTGATACAGTTTGCAGTTAAATAAAGGAAGAGTGAACATCCCAGTAAACAAAGTAAAGACTTTATAAACAAGTTGTGACAACGTTCACGACACATTGCCTGCTGTATACTTTTAGTGTGGGGACAAGTGCGTCTGCCTCCATTATTGTCCACACCTGTCTCCATCTACGCACAGCAGTGCGCTTTTAAACGCATGGTGGGAAGCGAGGAAAAATGACGTTAAACCAAGCGCTTGGCTCCGTTTACTCCGAGGGGAAATCTCTGCAGCAAAGTCGTTGTCGTTGGTCCGCCATGATTATCAAGCCAAACGACGCTAGTGCGCATGCGTCGGACTTCGTGTTGCCGAAAATGCATTAATAAATGACGTTTTTTCGGTCATTAAAAAATTAAACGGTTTTACTAACCGTCGGGAATTATCGCTAATTATCAATATACTGTTTACTGTTACATCCCCTGTCCATTAACAATTAAAAAGTCAAGGACGGTCACGGCATGTTCTTGCCGCAAATGTTGGTACATTTTTTGGGCATTACGGCAAATGATGAGGGCGGTCGCGACAAATGCCGTGGTAAAATTTGAGCGCTGATCTAAAGCAGCCTGACTCCCAGAAAAACAAATAGGACACCATGTGGGGCTGGTTGACCAGATTTTTGTTTGTTTGCCTGTTTTATTCGTGCGAAAGGAGTTTATACTATCTGCAAAGGCCAAATGGAAGGCTTTGGACCATGGGTGTCAAACTCTGGCCCGCGGGCCAAATTTGGCCCGCCGTGTAATTTCATTTGGCCCTTGAGGCAATATCAAATTAACATTAGAGCTGGCCCGCCGGTATTATACAGCGGCGGTGCTGCTGTAACACTGCATTCACCGCTAATACTCATACTTGCCAACCCTCATGATTTTCAGTGCCCCTCTAGAAAGTCTCCCGGGGCAACCATTCTCCCGAATTTCTCCCGATTTCCACCCGGACAACAATATTGGGGGCGTGCCTTAAAGGCACTGCCTTTAGCGTCCTCTACAACCTGTCGTCACGTCTGCTTTTCCTCCATACAAACAGCGTACCGGCCCCTGTCACATGATATATGCGGCTTCTACACACACATAAGTGAATGCAAGGCATAATTGATCAACAGCCGTACAGGTCACACTGAGGGTGTCCGCATAAACAACTTTAACACTGTTACAAATATGCGCCACACTGTGAAACCACACCATACAAGAATGACAAACACATTGCGGGAGAACATCCCCACCGTAACACAACATAAACACAACAGAACAAATACCCAGAACCCCTTGCAGCTCTAACTCTTCCGGGACGCTACAATATACACCCCCCGCTACCACCAAACCCCGCCCACATGAGCCCCGACATGCACTAGCATTCCAGAAAAAATGCCAGGTATCTGGCTTGGGCACATCAGATTAGATCAGTGTGTCGCAAACTGAGCAGTAAAAAGGCCTGAATGGTTGATTTATTCATTGTTATTTTATTTTCAAATTTATTAGCCTGTGGAAAAAGTAAATGTTGATATTTACCTCAGAAGGCTGCAAATAGAAAAGAGCCATTCCATTTTTTATTTAAATTTTATTTAAAATACCATTGAAGTTTTTTCGTTTGTTTTTTGAAAGTTGATTCTGCACTATTAAGTTATATAAGCGTTGCTTGCTCCATGTTCCGTGTTAAAGCAAATCAGTGTAGCAAACTGAGCAATAATTAACGTTTTATTCATGCACTTTCTCTTGCTACTTTAAGGCTTGAGTGTTTGATTCATTCATTATTGTTATTTTATTTTAAAATTTATTATTAGCCTGTGGAAAAAGTTAATTTTGATATTTACCTCAGAAGGCTGCAAATAGAAAAAAGCCATTCAATTTTTATTTAAATTTTATTTGATATGTCATTGATATTTTTGAATTATTATTATTTTTATTTGAAACTCGATTTTGCATGTCACTATAAAGTTATATAAGCCTTGCTTGTTCAATATCCAATGCAAAACTTGTTTGGGTCCCTATTAAAAGGTTAATTTGTTCAACCTTGGCCCGCGGCTTTGTTCAGTTTTAAATTTTGGCCCACTCTGTATTTGAGTTTGACATCCCTGCTTTGGACAAATACAAATGTACCTGTTCTAAATGGGTGTGGGTAGTGACAGACATTAGTTTGGTGCATTCATTTCACAGAGGCACTTAGTGGTTACAATGCAATCATTTAACAGTAGCTCTGAATTAAAACCAGTACTATTAACAAATACTTAAATAGTATAAAAACACACTAAAAATCAAACACACTGCAAATTTAGGGCAATACACTGTAGAATAAAACCAAGCCTTAAAATAACAGCATTGGATAATAATTTAAACTATTGCACAAACCAAGTGATAGACTTAAAGTGGCAAGTGACTAAGGTTAGCAAAAATGTGTAATAAAATACATCAGTAAAAATAGTGGGATAAAACACAGTGACAGGTTAAAATGGCGCACAGTAAAACAATCCTATTCAAAACAAACATACATTAGAAAGATTATGGAATAAAACCTAAAGAATACAAAAGCTAAAATGACAAATATCTTGGACAGTGTCAATTGTTCATCGACCTCTACCTATTGTCAGTGTTGGGTTAGTTACTGAAAACCACTAATGAGTTATAGTTACTAGTTACTTCATTTCAAAAGTAACTCAGTTACTAACTCAGTTACTTACACCAAAAAGTAATGCGTTACTTTGAAAAGTAACTATTTAGTTACTTATTTTTTTCTTTTCTTTTTTAAAAGCTCCCATTAATGCCCCTTAGCCTTCATTTCAGTACTGTTATTGCACTGGAGAATAATACAATGTGTTGATCAACTTGACATGCATTTACATCACTGAACTCTGCTAAGCAATGTGGTCTACATACAACACACAAAGACAAAGATATGTTTCAAAGGCCAATTTGTTTCTGGCCAGAACAAATTGACAAAACTATTTTAAATAGCTGCAACATAATGGCACTTTAACTTGAAGTAGATAGGATATTTCATCCAAGACACAACTTACATTTAACTAAAATGTTATTTTCTTTGTGCTCGACAAAAGAAAAGTATTGAGAATTTCTCCTTGTTAAAAAAATCGACTCTTTGCTTCGCCTTGATGTCTTGTTAGTTGTTATGATAGTAGCGTTTATGTGTGTGTGTGTGTGTGTGTGTGTGTGGCCCTTTAAGATATGACAGCATGTGTGGTGAGGGACGTCAGTGAGTGAGTGGGCGAGAGAAGTGAGGGACCGGCGACAGTGAGTGCGTCCAGGTTCTCTAGCTTGCTGGATGGCTGCGTCCAATAAAGTCACAAAGTTGCAACAAACCGCCGGCCTCGTCATTCACCCTCAGCTGTAAAGACCACTTCCGGGTAAAGTGAAGGTTGTTAGCCCCGAAGGAACGTCTCCCCTGCACCCCTCAACTACGGTATGGGAGTCCCCCTCCCGCCCCCACCCACACAAAGCACGTACGCCTCTTATTTTCCACCGCAGCGCTGCCACAAAACACACTCAGATCTTCAGTTTCTAGCCGATACTACATAAAAAAATAACGTAAAATAACGCAGTAACGCATCATGTAGTAACGGTAACTGAGTTACTGAATATAAAAAATAACGCGTTAGATTACTAGTTACCGCCGAAACTAGCGGCGTTACAGTAACGCGTTACTTTGTAACGTGTTAGTCCCAACACTGCCTATTGTCCACCACAACATCCTTTACCACAAAGTTATTATTATTATTACAACAAAAAAAAAAAAAAATATTATTACAAAGTGACACCAGATGAGATTAGTCTTAAACAGATCACACTTTGTTGTGCAGGTGCCTTAACTTACATTTGTGCGTCGAAACTCTGAGGTTTTGGCATCCTAGGTGCTTGACTCACACCACGATTGAAACCGCAAGCTGCCGGAGAGAGCTTGTGTCCTCACGCTCTGCCTTTTATCATAAACCTTGACAGCTCAACACGGAACACATACTTTTGTCTCTGAATAAGAGACGATTTCGTTATTCAAGGGATGGTTGGCAACCCGACTAATCTTCCATGTGTCACAGAATGTTGGTGGCGAACCCCAAGATGCAGAGAAGGCAGGCTTTGTGCGGGAAAACATAATTTTATGTCCAAAAATTAAGAATAAAACACAAACCAGAAACCAGGAACAGCCAAACTGGAAAACGGGAAACAGGAACCAGCAAACAGGAACTAGGAACAAAAAGACAGCACGCTGCAAACAGCTACAGGATACAGGTACAGCTTCAACGACAGGTAGTAATGACATCGACAAGTATTAGCACTGACTGGAGGGCAGGGCAGGTATAAATAGCAGCCGGCTGATTGACACCAGGTGTGGCCAGGTGTCAATCAGCCGCAGCTGAGGGGAAACAGCGCTCAGGGAGACAAGCAGGAAACTGAAAACAAAAATAATAGCGCTAACAGGAAATAGAACAAACACAGAGGAAAAACTAAAACATAACCAAACTGTCAGGGACAAGCCTGACACCATGAAAACATACAAATGTTTACCTCAGTTTTTTTTTAGTAAAAGTCCAGTTCAGAGAAGTATTTGAACTTGGATATGGAATCCTCCCTATTGACAATGAGGAAAATGCATATATTTTTATATACTTTCATGCTTTAGTATAACATTGTATTGTGTGATCATGCTATTGGTACTTTTCTGCTCTGGAGATGTTCGTGCGGCCGGTATACTTCCGTTGCCTTATTATCTGTTGTTGATTTCCATATTTGGTCCTCGAGCGTCCAGTGTCTTGCACAAACATGATGAATCACTCCTCAAAAGGGAGGTTTGATTCACCTCCGTTCTCTGAAGGACACGGTCCCTCTTCTTCTCAGCTGGTGCATCCCTCTTTGTAAGGGGGGGTGGGGCTGCCTTCTCACTATAAGAGGTGACTTCTTTTGTCTTGCTTTTAGATCTCTTCTTGCTGATGCTATTGTTGCGTTGTAAGGGCTGGTCTCCTAAAGCTTTAGTAAAACTTGGCCAAGTACTATTCTGTCTCGGTGGTCCTTTTTACTCAACATATATGTCATCCAAAAGAACTCGGGAGTGACCAGTTTGGAAGACTGGTCACACGCAACAATCAGGGGCTCATCCGGGATGACACGTTGAGGATTGAACGTCTCTTGCACTCTTCTGGACAGACTCACCAGGCCTAAAACATAGATCAAGGTAAGCAGAGCCTTTTGTCAAATCTGCATTAGGAGTCTGTCCTGAAGTCTGTAAGTCAAACACTGTTTAGGGCCACATGGATAGAATTGTATTACTACAATTATATGTACTATTCAAAATACTTGTGAAACAGTGGTCAACTCACGTCATTGTATTTAATATTTGGCTAAAATATTAAATATACTTGTTAAATAAAACCTCTGCCTTCTTTTTAATGAATACTTGGGCCTGCTACGCTTCTGTAGTGTAATGTTGGTCTTTATGGCGTTTTCTGAGGTGCTACTTGGTGGAAAAAAGTTTGAGAACCACTGCTCCAGGCTCTTCAGTCTAGCGCCAGTTTATTCTGCTTATTTCGCTGTTTGCTGCTGTGGGATTTCGGAGTCAAACAAATCAATATTTCCTCTGCAGTGAAGGTTTAATTGTGATGACTCACCTGTAGTCACGGGTTTTGCCGGACTGAGAAGACTCATTCCTAATTGTGAGAGCTTCTGCCCCTGAGGGTCGAGGGTTTGCCGCTTGCTCGCTCAGCACGCTACACTTAAAGTTAGCAATGGGGGATTTATAGATCAGCTGGTTGACACGCCAGAGAGCACGCGATAACGTTGCTCTATCGAGTTTACGGCCTTCACAAGAGGCCAAAAGAATCAATGCTGCTTTAACAAGAAATAGAATGGAAGAGGAGAGTCGTCATCGTGCCATGGCAGCTGCTCAGGCAGACAGGTTGTGTTTGTGCACCTTTTACAAGACGCCACTAATTAAAATGCTGCAAGGGCAATTAAGAAAGAAAAACTAAACATCAGCTGTAATGTATATAATCAGTGAAATATGTACTAATATGCTAGTTAGGGATGATGTTTGATAAGAAATTATCGAGTTCGAGCCTATTATCGAATCCTCTTATCGAACCGATTCCTTATCGATTCTCTTATCGAGTCCAGATAGGTTGTTGTATATGGAAAAAAACACACAATATTTGGTTTAACAAAAGCTCACTTTTATTATATAAGAAAAAAATAAAATCTAATAAATTACTAAATATTGACTGTTGTTACCCAAAGTATATTAAGTGGGATTTTTCAGAAAAACAAATATATACAGTAACACAAAAACAACCTGTCTCTGTGATCACTATAGGTGTATAAATAATAATATAGTGTTAAATAAAATCAGTCCCTTGGGCACAAAACTGAAAATAATACAGCTCTCCACAAAGTGCACTTCTGCTGCTATTTGACATAACTGTTTGTTATGATGCTTTGACATTTTTGCACTTTATTTCTTTACTTAAAGAAAATTCTATGAGGAGAAAAGTTGTTTGCAAATGTGGTTACAATGCTAAAAAATGAAAACTTAAAGCTAAAAAAAGAAATACACTTTATTGAGTTAACATTATTTCTTTATAGGGGGAAAGATTTGATTTTATGAGCCAAGAATATAACAACTACACTACCCAGCATGCAACGGGAGTGACGAGCATGCACGGTAGCCCCAAAAAGTGTTGTTGCATGTCGTCTCACTCGGCAGCTAAGACGTCAAGAACTCAGCCAACACGCCTCGTCTGCATTATTTATAATTAGACAGACAACACATATACAGTGTGATTTTGTTTTGTTTACAAGGAAAGAAAAGCAAAAGTTATAAAAGGCAGATGGCATATATGTATGTGCTGCGGTTGCTATAAAAACGTTGCGACAGCTGCCGTAAAGGAGGTGCGTTGCTAGCCTGGTTGCTATGTTTCCGGTTGGTCGTAAAAGTGTTGGTCATGTGTTTGTACCCTGCTCAAATCTCTCAGTAAAGTTATTCATTGGATTATACCTTTTGTTTTGAACTTTATTACACCTTGGAGCGCTTTTTCCGGCCCCTGCTTTCCCTATCTGCGCCTAATGACTGAGCTATGTGACGTAATTTCTTGTGATTTCTCACGGAGCATTTCTGGTCGGGACGGGATTCCAGGGATTCGAATAAAGAACCAACTCTTTTTCTTTACTATAGTGGTCTCGATAACGGGTACCGGTTATCAAAAAGGGATACGAGTCCGAGGACTCGGTTCTTTTCTTATCGAACAACCGGGAAAACCGGTTTCGAGTATCATCCCTAATGCTAGTGGGATATTATGCAAAAAAGGGAACTATTGTGCTTGTGGAATAAATATGTACAAATGTGCATTGTTATTCCCGTGGATTAAAATAAAGGCACTGATATTCTTCTCATATAAACAGGTAAATTATGTTCCAAATACAGTATGTAAAATAAGTACACTTTTTCGAGTGAAAAAAGTCCATAAAAATATGGAGTAAATGTGTATACACGCACTAATTTGCTAGTTGAATAAATAAACATTTGGAGTAATACAGTAAAATATGTGCTGTTGTGCGCGACCAGTATTCCCCTTAGGGAAAAAAACACACTGGTCACTCTCAAGTCCTTTTGGATGACATACATGTTCAGTAAAAAGGATCACCGAGACGGAATAGTACTTTTACGTAAGTTTTAATAAAGCTTTAGGAGACCAGCCTTTACAACACAACCATAGCATCGACAAGATGGCAGTACCCCCGCCCCTTACAGAGAGAGATGCACCTGCTGTTAAGAAGAGGGATCGTGTCCTTCACAGAACAGAGCCGAATCAAACCTCCCTTTTGAGGAGTGATTCATCAGGTTTGTGCAAGACACTGGACGCTCCAGGACCAAATATGGAAATCAACAACAGATAATAAGGCAACGGAAGTATACCGGCCGCACGAACATCTCCAGAGTGGAAAAGTAGCACTAGCATGATCACACAATACAATGTTATATTAAAGTATCAAAGTATATCAAAAATATATGCATTCTCCACAGTACCAATTTACTAATAAAGTAAAAATGTAAAGTATGGCATAAATATGTAAAAAAGGCAAACTTTTACAAGTGACATAAGTCAATGAAATGTGGAGTATAAAGGTAATATTGTCAATATTTTGCATGTGGAGTAAATACTGTTTGTAACAAATGCGGGAAATATTGAGTAGAAACAGAAAATAACCACCTTTTGTGTTTGCTGGCATTTTTTTAGTTTTGTTTTAATGCCCTTCGTTTTTTCATTTCTAATGTTTATTATTAAGAATGCATTTTTTTGCGTCTTGAGCAGAGTAAGGGTAGCCTCGCTCCCTTGGGCGCTAAAAAAAGGGGGGAAAAGTGCGTTCCATTTAGATGCACTTTATACTGTGTCTAAAATGCCCATAAAAAGTTGTAGATGTCTCCTGCATGTTTGAAAACTTAGCAAAACGCCATAGGCGGGAGCATGATCACAGGAATGTGCAGTAGAAAATCGAGGGTCTCTGTGTTGATACCCCGTATAGTACACGCAAAATCCTCATTTAAATAAGGTGGTCTGCACCACTTTTCAATTGCACATGCAGTCTTAGTAGATCACACGCAACACGCCCACTCATAGTACACGCTATTTTACATGCATTAAAAGGCATCCATTCATATTCTTGTGGTGTAAAAATAATTTCTCAAATTTTCAGGACTGTGGTAATTGCCTTTGAGGCCCAAACTTTTTCACTTTAGAGGGGCCCCAGGGCCCAATCAAATATTAACACTGCTGCTCTGTACTTTGACTTGACAATTAGTAATGTTAATCGTACTCAATAAATACATCTTACCCACTTACAATTAAACAGGATAAGCCTAGTCAAATGATATGAATCCATAAACCATGAAACCAACAGAAGGAACTCATAAAACCAATGAAAAATACATTTACCGGTAAATACAATCACGCAGTGCTAAAATAAATAAATTTAAACTAAATTCATTATAGATGCCGTATTTTCCCCACTATAGAGCGCACCGGGATATAAACCGCACCCACAAAATTGTAGGAGAAAAAAATTGTTTTCCATATACTTTATTAGCTGCACCAGACTTTAAGCCGCAGATATATACGTTGTGAAATTAGTTATTGACACAGAAATATTTTATAAATGTTTATTTACATACATTAATTGTTTCCAAACGGTGATCGTAACATGGCAGTAAAATGGATGATCAAACAAAACAGAAGTCATCGTCATGGACCTACTATCTGCGCAAGCCAGCTCTCCAATCAGCTAAACAGACTCAATAACTCCACTGTGACGTTTTGGTGAATTTATTTGTGAAACTGAAACAACACAAAACAAATGTTATTTTAAGTTAATACTTAAAGGCCTACTGAAATATGATTTTCTTATTTGTACGGGGATAGCAGGTCCATTCTATGTGTCATACTTGATCATTTCGCGATATTGCCATATTTTTGCTGAAAGGATTTAGTAGAGAACATTGACGATAAAGTTTGCAACTTTTGGTCGCTGATAAAAAAGCCTTGCCTGTACCGGAAGTAGCGTGACGTCACAGGTTGAAGAGCTCCTCACATCTGCACATTGTTTACAATCATGGCCAGCAGCAGCGTGAGCGATTCGGACCGAGAAAGCGACGATTACCCCATTAATTTGAGCGAGGATGAAAGATTCGTGGATGAGGAAAGTGAAAGTGAAGGATTAGAGGTCAGTGGAAGCGATTCAGATAGGGAAGATGCTGTGAGAGGCGGGTGGGACCTGATATTCAGCTGGGAATGACTAAAACAGTAAATAAACACAAGACATATATATACTCTATTAGCCACAACACAACCAGGTTTATATTTAATATGCCACAAATTAATTCCCTCATAACAAACACCTCCTCCCTCCCGTCCATATAACCCGCCAATACAAATCAAACACCCGCACAACACACTCAATCCCACAGCCCAAAGTACCGTTCACTTCTCCAAAGTTCATACAGCACATATATTTCCCCAAAGTTACGTACGTGACATGAACATAGCGGCACGCACGGACGGGCAAGCGATCAAATGTTTGAAAGAAAGCTGCGTACTTAGGGTAGCGCGTCTGCTATCCAACTCAAAGTCCTCCTGGTTGTGTTGCTGTAGCCAGCCGCTAATACACCGATCCCACCTACAGCTTTTTTCTTTGCTGTCTTCATTGTCCATTAAACAAATTGCAAAAGATTCACCAACACAGATGTCCAGAATACTGTGGAATTTTGCGATGAAAACAGAGCTGTTTGTATTGGGACACAACGGTGTCCCAATACTTGCGCACAATCCGTGACGTCACGCGCAAACGTCAACATACCGAGACGTTTTCAGCCGGATATTTCCCGGGAAATTTAAAATTGCACTTTATAAGTTAACCCGTATTGGCATGTGTTGCAATGTTAAGATTTCATCATTGATATATATAAACTATCAGACTGCGTGGTCGGTAGTAGTGGGATTCAGTAGGCCTTTAATGCCAACACAGACACTCGGAAACGTGTTAGCATATTAGCTAATGGTAACAACGCAAGCGTCATTACATTACGATAGCACGTACAAATATGCATGAAAACACCCTGTAGAGGTTGCCCTCTAGTGGGTTCCTCGTACCACCACACACTGCCACGAGACCCCGTATTTCTGGGTACAACACTGTTTTATTTGCATACAGATTGCTCGGCTTTTGCTTTCCAGCAAAATGTCTTTCTTTTCAGAGTCTGTTTCCCTCTCTCTCTGGCTCCCACTCCAACTCCAACAACGTGTCTTGCTCTGGCTGCTGCTAATAAAGGCGACAGGTGATCAGATAACAAGGCCCACCTGGGTCATCTACTCACCTGTCGCTGTTTTCGAGGCCGGTCCCGGTTTTGCTAGACTTCTCCTGTCTGACACCACCGCCAGAGAGTCTAGCTCCACTCCCACCACGTTACTGGCCTTCTCTACCAAATTGTCCAGTCTGTTTGTGTCCCTCGCTCTCAGCCCGCTGCCCCAGCAGGCCACGGCGTACAAGAAGGCGCCCGCCACCACCGACTCGTAGAACATCTTCATCATCTTTGTACGGACGTTGAAGGATCTGTCCCTTCTTGTAGAGTGCCTCAGCGTGTTTTGACCCATTCAGCTTGTTGTCGATGTGTACTCCAAGGTATTTATAATCCTCAACCATGTCCACATCGACCCCCCTGATGGAAACAGGGTTCGCCGGAGTACTCCTCCTCCTTCTTCTCAGGTCCACAACCAGCTCCTTGGTCTTCATCACATTAAGCTGGAGGTGGTTCTTTCCACACCATGTGACAAAGTCCTCCACCAGTGCCCTGTATTCCTCATCATCACCATCCTCAATACACCCCACTATCGCAGAGTCATCAGAAAACTTCTGAAGGTGGCAGGACTCTGAGTGATAGTGGAAATCGGTGGTGTAGATGGTGAAGAGGAAGGGGGAGTGGACTGTGCCTTGCGGGGCCCCGGTGTTGCGGACCAGCCTGTCGGACACACAGTCTTGCAGTCGCATGTACTGTGGTCTGTCAGTCAGGTAATCAACAACCCAGGACACCAAGGGGGCCTCCACCTGCATCGTCTCCAACTTCACACCCAGTAGCCCAGGCCGTATGGTATCAAAAGCACTGGAGAAGTCAAAAAACATGACCCTCACACTGCTCGCAGGCTTGTCTAGGTGGGTGTGGGCTCGGTTCAGCAGGTAGATGACTGTTTCCTCCACTCCCGCTTGTCGGAGCCACTGTGTCAAACCTGTTGAAGAACTGGTTTAGTTCATTGGCCCTCTCTTTGTCTCCGTCCACCCCTACCCCCCGACGGTTTGAGGCCGGTGATGGTCTGCATACCTCTCCAAACCGCCTTCATGTTGTTGTCCTTCAGCTTCCCTTCCAGCTTCCTCCTGTAGTTCTCCTTGGCCTCCTTGAGTTTGGTCTTCAGCAGCCCCTGAACTCTTTTCACCTCCTCCGTTACCAGCATTGAATGCCCTCTTCTTCTCATTCAGTAGGGCTTTGATGTCCTTGGTCACCCACAGCGTGTTGTTTGGGTAGCAGGTGACTGTCTTTGATGGGACATTTGAGTCAACACAGAAGTTGATATAGTCTGTGATGCAGTCTGTGAGCCCGTCAATGTCCTCTCTTCTTCTTCTTCTTTCGTGTATCGTCTTCATATGTCCATCTTCGTGTCGTGTAGCCACTCCCTCGTCTCAGGTCCCACTTGGAAGAGGCCCTCCTCTGAAGGTGGTCTATGCCGGGGACAGGTGGTGATGATGTGGTCGGCAGTCTGCTCAGGCTCCCCGCACTCACACGCTGCACTGTCTGTTAGGCCCCACTTCTTCATGGACGCTTTGAAGCAACCAACCCCTGTGCGAAGGCGGTTCAGGAGGGTCCATTGCCGGCGAGGTAGATCTTCTCCCTCCACGCCACCTCCAGGATCCTGGATGTAATGGTGTAGGAGTGTCTGTCCTGCTGACTCCCACTCCTGCTTCCATTCCGCTGCCAGCCAGGCTTTGGTTGTCAGATCCTCCGGGATGGAAATAAGCATCTCTTGTGCGGCCTGATTGTATGGGTGACGGGACTTGAGTCTGCTTGGAGGTGTTGCCATGGTGGTGGTTTCATGGAGGAGGTGCCAGCTGTGTTCCTGGGCTTTCCTTGCCAGGGCAAGGGTAGCGGCCTCTCGCCGTAGGCCGGCTGGCGCTATCCCTGCTAGGACTGGCAGGTAGAACACGGGGGTGGGTTTCAGGCAGCCACTTATGATCCGGAGGGCATTGTTGATGGCCGTATCGACCTTCTTGGCATGTGGGCTTCTACACCAGGTTGGGGCACAGTACTCAGCTGCAGAGAATACGAGGGCTTGTGTGGAGATACGTAGTACCTTGGCCGAGGCCCCCCAGGTTGTACCAGCTAGGCGCCGGATGAGTGAGACCCTTGCTGTTACTTTAGCCCTCACTTCATCCAAATGTTGTTTGTAGGACAGTGTCCTGTCCAAGCGTACGCCCAGGTACTTTGGGGCCTGCTGGAACTCCAGGGGTTTGTTGTCGACTAAGATCTCCAGCTCCCTTCTTGCTTCCCTGTTGCAGAGGTGGAATGCTGCTGATATAGTCTTTCCCTTACTGAGCTGCAGTCGCCAGCTTCGAAGGTAGGCAGCCAGGACGTCCATGTCCTGATTGAGACCCTCTTCAACCGCCTTCCATGTGGGCCGGTGTAGCATGATGGCTAGGTCATCCGCGTATCCATACCTTCTAGATGTCGTCACCGGTAGGTCAAAGATGTAGATGTTGAAGAGCATCGGTGAGAGGACAGACCCTTGTGGGACCCCGTTTCTCAGCCTCCTGAGCCTGCTGCGCTGGCCATCACTGGTCTGGAGAATGAAGCTGCGGTTTGACAGCATCTCCATGATGAAGTTGACCATATGACGGTCCGGGATTGTTCTCAGCAGCTTCAGGTGGAGTCCACGGTGCCAGACGGTATCGTAAGCAGCAGTCAGGTCCAGTAGTACCACCCCAGCTTTGGTTTTGGCCTGGAAGCTGTCCTCGAGATCTTGTGTGAGAAGGGTTACCTGGTCCACTGTAGTCCTGCCCCGACGGAAGCCAGCCTGTTCCCTCGGAAGTTGTGAGTCAACTACTGGCTCAATTCGGCTGTGTATCATCCTCTCTAGGATTTTAAAAGGGACGCACAGCAACGAGATTGGTCTGTAGGACTTGGGGTCATCCGCAGGTTTGTTGGGTTTCAAGAGGGCTATGACAGCAGCCCGTCGCCATGCCCTTGGGAGCTTGGACCTCCGGAGGCACGCAGAGAAGAATGCACGCAGCCAGACAGATGTTATTTCGCTCTGGTGGATCACAAACTCTGGGTGGATGTTGTCGGAGGCTGGTGCCTTGCCTTGTTTGAGTTTGGCCATAGCGTCCTTGAGCTCAGCTGGTGTGAAATCTCCTGACAGGTTGGCATTAACACTGGCCGCCCTAGAGAGACTGGACACCTCGTGGGATGTTGAGCGGGCAAACTCTTTGTCTGCGTCTGGGAAGCGGCCATTTTTCAGGAATTGGGCTGCGATGGAGTTTGCTGTCACAGGGCACTTGGGAGGCGGTGTACTTCTTCCTGAGAGCTGGTTTATGGTCTGCCACGCTTTACGGCTGGAGTGGGTAAAGTCAATCGACTCAACGACCTCTGTCCATCTAGCCCTGCGAGTGGCGTCCAGCTTCTCAAGCAGTGCTGTTGCTGTCGCATTCACTTCAGCTCTTGAGCTAGCCTGCTGGTGGGCTCGCAGGAGGTGGTTGCACTCCTCGTTCCAACCCGGGATGTAGTTTGCATTGTAGCCTCGTGGTATGGTTTTCTTCGCTGCCCCTGTCAGCACTTCACAGTAGGCTGCATATGCAGCATCCACATTAGGAGTGTCTGGGTCCGGGAGGGTGACAGATCTTCTCTCTGTGTCAACAGAAAAAGCATGCCAGTTGGCCTTCCGGAAATTCCATCTTTTGACAGGCTTCCCTGCGACCGGCTGCACCAGTGATGGTATTCTGATGACAGATGGTCGGTGGTGTGATCGGGGGAACCTGTCAATGACCCTTCTCTCTGGCATCGGGTCATTACTGTGGAACACAGCAAAGGTGAGGTCTGGGTTGGTGAAGGTGTTCCATCTGGAGGAGTAGAAGCTTGGTGGCTCTTTGGGGTCAAACAGGAGATGGGCGTTGGCATTGGAGGCCCAATCGCTCAGCGTCTCCCCATCCGGTGTTGTGTGGGAGTATCCCCAGTCGGTGTGCTGGCAGTTAAAATCCCCGGCGTAGATGGCGGGTGCCGGGGTAGTTGGGAGGGCCGATGTGGACAGTACAGATGGTGGGGGCTTGTACACGTTCACAACCGTTGTTGTCTGTATCCTCGTGGACATCCACTCGAGACTAGCGCCTGGAGGGGATTGGCCTGTGGCTGTCCAGCTGAGGTCAGACCTGACAAAGGTGGCCATCCCGTGCTGCCTGCTGAGGATGGAGCCGGCGAGGTGGAACCCGGGCAACCTGAGAAAGTCTGCTTTTCCACAGTGCGTCTCCTGAAGGAGGACGGCCGCGACTTCATGGGAGTCGGCGAGGTGGCGTATGATGTCCAGTTTGGCGGTGGTGAGGCCCTCGACATTTAGCTGGAGCACTGTCAGGTCCTGGCGCTCGATGGTCGGGTTGGCTGCCCGCCCTGACATGGGCTTGCGTCCCTCAGGCCTCTTGCGCCCTGATCTGACAGATTGACGATTGGTTGGCGACATTCGTTTCATGAGCTGGTCTTGCACCATATCTCATTACTTGCAGGGGAGGCCGCGTGGAGGCTGTCGTCTCCATGAGGCTCCATGAGCACCTGCCAGTCAGTTACCTGAAAACAGCCCTGTAGTGTTTCTTGGACCCCTTCTGACCACCTTCTCACTGTTTTTTTGGTCACAGGCTGTCTTTTGATCAGAGGCACATAGGGGTTGAGGTAAACAAGGTTGTGGTCTGACTGGCCCAGCTCTGGTAGTGGTATGGATCTATACGCATCCTTGTTGGAAGAAGAAGAATCTTTTCGAGCAGAAATGCTACGGACGGTTTTTACTTTTAGTCTGTGGCAAAACAGGAAGTACATTTTCAACTCGCAGCACCTGCAGTGAGCAAACTCGTCCAAAATATGGCGCGATAGCACAAACAATAACACCTTTTCAGTCCTCTGCTAGGGTTTAAAAGAAAATATTGACCACAAAACATTATGGCAATTAGCGGAAAAAAAACAACATAAATCTGCCGCACCGCTTTATAAGTGTAGGGAAAAAATTATAGTGATATATGTTTTTTTAATAAAATGTCAAAATTAAAGCTTCACCATCACCACTCTAGTCATAATTGTTGCGATTTAACTTTGACTTTAGCGCCGGACGTCTTCTGTTTGTTTGATATTGTCGTTACTGTCACAAGTGGTGGAAAAGTGTATGTAGCTAAGTACCGCAGAAACATATATTTTGTAGCGGGTGCTTGGGGCCCAACACTGGTGTAGATGAATGCAGTCTTGCTTTATTGGTGTAAGTACACACACAATTATAACCGCCATTTCATTCCAAACAATTCCCTGTGGCACACCGACCTATCCAAACATCTATGAAGGTGAGTGCAAAACATTCGGGTCCTCACAATCTAATCAAGTCTTCCTAGGCCTTGAACGCACCTCTGCACAACATTTAATCCGAACCCCCCTCAGAACGTTGGGCGGCGTCTTGTTGACAAACAAACAAACATGGCGGAGGCAATAAAGTATGGCTTTGCAGCGTCTTTGGCCTTTCTCTCTGCTTGTGTTCCCTCCAGACATCACTTTGAGGCTTTTCCAAAGACTCCTGCCTAATCGGGGGAAAATATATCTCGCATCGAGCACATTCCACTGGCCCACGTTTGGAAAAACTGCTCTCTCCTTTGCAAACTACAAAGGCAGTTTTGTATAAAATATAAAATACACAACACGGAGCGGATGAAGAGCATGAGACGCGGCTGGCAATGGCGAGCCGGAGCACGGGCCGCCTCGCTGGCACGAATGAATCGAGACGCAAATTCCCTGACCTGCTCAATATTTCAGCAGCGGATTTAGATGTGGTCCTGCACAACAGCAGCGCTCGTCGTCAAACAGAAATCACATCAGTTCCACAGGCTGGGGCTTAGTGGCTTTTGACACAGACTCCAAGGCTCCACGCCCATGAATATTGATTTCATTGCCCACCTGCACACCTGTGGGACTTATTGACGTATTACCTCAATTTACGGCAGAGCTGGGCAAATATTTTGACTCAGGGGCCACATTGAGAGAAAAAAATGTGTCTGGGGGGGCCAATGTGGTATGTGTGTATAAATTATTTATACACATTTAGCTGTAAAAGTCTGCTGTGCAGTACGTGTGTTTGGGTCCATTTTTTCAGGAACACTAATACCAAAATTCACAATGTCCGATAGAATTCTAAAAACGTCATGACAGACCACCTCAAAAAAAAGGAATGGAATTTCACAGTTTTTTACTGAATGGGACACCCAAAATTTACATGAAAATAAATAAAGTGGAATTTACATGATTAACTATGAACAATAAAACACTGAATATTAACAATATTGCTTCTCTTTTAATTCTCAGACCAGCTCCTCCATAGACATCTTTTACAATTAAGCAAAACACAACAAAAATGTATCAAACAGCAAAATATGAATGCAAAGGGTAATAAACACCAACAATATGATATATTATCACTTGTATGCAAAAATGTGTTGTAAAAATGTGTTTCTGACAAACGCGTTTCAGGCTGGCTGCTCTGACAACAAACCCCGCCCACTCTGCTTTGTTCCTGTCTGAGCTGCTGTGAAGTAGATTACCGCAATAAGTCCTTTAACACTTAAAAGCACAGATTTCAACCATTGAAATACTTTCTATAGTTCAAGACTTATGGTCATTTACAAACAGCATTGCACATCTTAATGGCGGCTACAGTTTTGATGTTAAACGTCTAAAAAATTATGTAGAACGTCCGGCTGGCCGGATTGAAATTCTTAATGGGCCGCATGTGGCCCGCGGGCCGTATTTTGCCCAGGTCTGCTTTACGGGCTTAACTCAAACTCAAGTCAAAACTGTCACCGCCTGCTGCCACCTTGTGGTTTGTATTTTCAATAAACCTACTCAGTGGCCTAGTGGTTGGAGTGTCCGCCCTGAGATCGGTAGGTTGTGAGTTCAAACCTCGGCCGAGTCATACCGAAGACTATAAAAAATGGGACCTATTACCTCCCTGCTTGGCACTCAGCATCAAGGGTTGGAATTGGGGGTTAAATCTCCAAAAATGATTCCCGGGCGCGGCACCGCTGCTGCCCACTGTTCCCCTCACCTCCCAGGGGATGACCAAGGGGATGGGTCAAATGCAGAGGACAAATTTCACCACACCTAGTGTGTGTGTGACAATCATTGGTACTTTAACTTTAACATTTCTCCTTCCCCCTAAAGTTCCTGCGTTCTCCTTGTGGGTGGAGTTATGAGACGTGCACCGCTGCTTCTAATTTTCCCTTGACAGCTGGATGGCACTCTGCAATTCCACTCCTTGGCTCTCCACACAAGATGATTCCTACGCTTCGAGTATTTTGCTACCTGCTATCTTGGCCATTCCCAGCGAGCGCCATCTAGCTTGGTGTTGTTTTTGTAGTTCGCACATCTTGCAACTCCAACCCAAATTTTGTTTATTTTTGTGTGTATACTAGCTTTTGGGTTTTTTTCCACAGTGCACATTTTGTTTTCTCTTTTTCGCACCGTCGCCTTTTGTTACCTCCTTTTCGGATTGCTTTTGTGAGTACATTTCCTCAGTAAAAGAAATGTTTTACTCACCATCCGTCTGCATCCTTGGGTTTATCTCTACTGTGGTGCACAGCACTGTGACAAAAACACTTGTATCTCAAATTGTCTTCCATTGAAGTTAATAGAAATGTAATGGTGTTTCCGCCTTCCCCCCGCAAAAAAAACTGTCTTTCAAAAAGAAAAACTAACTTTTATATCAGAAATATTGTAAAAAAACCAAAAAAAAACTTGGAGAGATAAAACTGTTATCACGTCGAGCTAATAAATGGCGGGCATTTAAAGGGGAACTGCACTTTTTTGGAATGTTGCCTATCATTCACAATCCTTATGTAAGACGAGAACACATATGTTTGTTTTTTTATGCATTGGAAATCGTAAATAAAGAGCTAACAATTGAGTCAACAGATGGAGGGTCCTCTATTATTCCCACTGTACTCTCTACTAGGGCTGACAGAAGGTTAGGTTAGGTTAGGTTACTTTATTAGTACTCAAAGGTAAACTTGTTTTGCAGCCAGCAAGATCAGAACATCTATTTAAACATACAGAGAATTAGTCGACATTGACGACAAGAAAATTTGTCACCGACAAATAGAAACATCGCCAGTGATAACATGTATGAGGATATTTCTTCTTATTCTTGTTAAAAACATGAATACCTTTCCCATTTTGCAAAGCGGACCTTGTTTTTATGGCAGTACATCTTTGATACGCCAGCATTTAAACATGATGTCGGACATTTGGAGGGAGGATGCGGACACAGCCTTGGTAAGAATACTGTTAGCTTGTGCCTTGCTAGCTAGCTAACAAGAGTGAGAAGAAGTTGTGTGAAAAATCGATTTAACTAGATGAGGCAATTTCTGAAGGAATTGCGTGTGAATGCTCCAATGCTGAAGTTGAACTGAAATGCTGACAGAATGTAGTATGAATGTAAGAATAGTTGAATGTTGGAATGGTTTGAATGTTGAAGAGTTTGAATTTCCAGGAAAACCGTAATTTGGTTTGGAACTTGGGAAAACGTTAGTGTGAATGTCCAGGATGAGTGAAATGTGTTGATGTTGGAATGGTTTGAATAAGTATAAAAATGTGGGAAATGTGCAACTTGGAAACATGTCCCATTCAGTTCAATGGGAACTTCTTTGGAATTTGTGGAAAAGCGGGATTTTTTAAAAAATGATTAAGAGCATGAATGTCCTGAATGACCTGAATTAGTTGGGGTTGGAATTGTTTAAGTCGGTCAAGAAACGAAGTAGTAACAGTTTTTTAATTGAAAAATGGTATCACAGAATTCCGGGAATTTTTCAAGTTCTTAAACCAACTTGTTTTTTTGTCCTGACTAAGAGGAATGTTTTGACAGTGGAACGGTTTAAATGGGTTGAAGGAGTCATCGCACTAAAAAGGTTGGAAATAAGGTTAGAAAAAAAACAGGAACTCCTGGAAATTTGTTGAACGTGGAAAATACTTGTTTGAATTTCCAGGATGAATTGAATGTGTTGAAGGTGGAATGGTTTGAATGGGTTGAAAAATTTGGAAATTGTGGAAGTTTGAAAAATGGATAATTCATTTTGAATGGGGAAAATGTCAGTAAAACTGGGAATTTTTTTTAATTGTTGAAAGAGAGCACCCATTTTCTGAAGAGGCTGAATATTTTGATGTTAGAACGGTTTGGATCGGATAAAGAATGTGGGAGTTGTGGAACTTTGAAAAATGTCCCATTCATTTCAATGGGAATTTCATGAAAATTTGGGAATTCCGGAAAAAGAGGGATTTTTTTAGAAAATGGTAAAAAAAAATGTGAATGTTCTGAATGGTTGGCGTTGGAATTTTTTCCAACGGTCAAGAAATGTTGAGGTGGTAACATATTTAATAGAAAAATGGTATTACGAAATTCCTGGTATTTCGGGGAAACCGGGAATTTTTCCAGTTCAAAAAACAACTTTTTTTGTTGTCCTGATTAAGAGGAATGTTTTGACGGTGGAGCAGTTGTAGTGGGTTGAAACATGTGGGAGGAGTAGTCAACAGCAAAAAGGGTGAAATTAGGGTTTGGAAAACTGGGAATTCTGGAGGAGAAGAACAAGAAGAAAAACAAGGCATTCACACAAATATCATTTTAGCCAAAGTCAGCCAGCTAAACTGTGTCTATATCAATTTGAGTAAGTTTTAAAGCAGCGTCAATTTGCAATGCTGTAAAAAAAGGCAAAAGAGAGAAACAAAGAGAAGCTAACCCGAGGTATCTTAAGATTAAACATACAATCTATTGAATAACCAACATTTTAAGAATTAATCAAAGATAGAATTGTACACATTGAGTCTATAAGAGTGCTAAAACTGCCAAGAGTTAATCAATAATCAATATACCAGTGTGCAGCTTTTTAAACATCACAAAATGATTTTCTTTTTGAAGTTCGATTTTTGTTTTGTTGTTTTTTTTCATTGTTGCTGTTTTAACTTGTTTAAATACATAAACAATGTTAATTGTTTTTTTAGTACTTTGTCCTTCTTTTCTTTAAAATGGACAACATTTTATTAGTCATTTTAATTTTTGTAACAGCGGAATGAGCAGCACAGTTACAGTATAAATAAATATTGATGAATTAATTAGTCATCTTTGTTGTTTGTAAGCACATGCCTAAAATAACTTAAGCTGCATTTAGAAGTCGATGGAAAAATTAGAGTCATTAAATATGTGTACGCTTTATCATCCGATTAGTCGACTAGTTGTTAAGATAATTGTGGACTAATTGTCAAGTTATGTTTTGTTTGTTTGTTTTATCCCCTAACTTGAAAAGGGTTTTGATTTTTCGACCAGGGGTTACACTGGGACTTCACTCTTTGGTTGAATCCAATGATGAGACAAATCTCTGCTTATCCTTTTATTTTGGACTTGATTGTCTCTTTTTTTCATTGAATAGTTTGTAAGGTGAAAAACCTTTGGAAAAGGTTGACAAATACAAAAGCAATTAGGGACCAATATAAACAAATTACAATAAACCATTTTTTAAAGTAAAAGTGTTTCCAAAAGTACATATACATGACCTTTAACATTTAACAACATTTTGGCAATTAAAATAAATTCAACATATCAAATCAAAACATCAAAATAATATAAGTCATCTCACCGTCAGCCACCCTGGTCTCTGTAAACAGTTAGGCACTACTGCATTTGGCAAATTCTCCTTCAGCAGTGTTTGTTGGCCTGAAGTCTGAGCTGGACTGCAGACTTAAAAAGGAGTGGATTTGATTGCTTCAGGTGAGAGCCTTCCTGATTACTGATGGTCTTCAGCTGTTGGGAAATGTTGTTTGTAATTCCAGTTCTGTCCTCTGGGGGGAAATGGGAGCCAAACTAACATTTGGACATAAGGCCCTTCTGTTTGGGTGAAGGCTTTGGCCTTGTGTAAAGTTTGCCAAAACACCTCCCACTCGATCTTTCCATGGATACATCGGAAAGATCGCAGACTGTAGGCAAACTAAGTGCACGTGGTTGGTTTAGGTGGTTGTGCCAAGATTTTCTATTCCTGTTCCTCAGCAGGTAGTAGGACAACCAACCGTCTTACGTCTCTGTGCAGAACGGTGGCTTGGAGTTTTTCCTTCCTGCTGCTTGAAATGGGATGGCTGGTCTTTGCCTTTGGGGCTTTTGTCAGGGGTACACAGTAGCTTGGGAAAACCCGGATGTGGACATCCCTCACAATGCCTTTGTTGTCGGGATTGGTGCTGACAACTCTGCCAAGCTTGAAGTGACTTCTTAGTGCGTCCTGGTCGCATAACCAGACAATGTCTCCCACAGTGACATTTCTTTCAGCGGTATGCCACTTGCTTCGGACAACGAGATGGGGACCTGCGAGTTGACTCCAAGATTTCCAGAATTTGGTTACCTCTTCCTGCATTGCCCTTAGCCTTTTGTAGGGGTAGCTGGAAAAGTCAAACGTTTTGGGGTCTCCACTTTGAGATGCTCGACCAAGCAGGAGGCTGTTTGGTGTGACATATTGGATACAGTTTTCCCGACTTTGAACTCTGGCATCAATCGGGCGCTCGTTTGCGAGGTTTGCCGCAGTGTAGATGGCTGTCTGGAACTCTGAGAAGCTGAGCCCAGACTCCTTACCAAGACTCTGGAGTGCCCTCTTTACAACACGTACAGCGGCTTCAGCTGCACCGTTTCTGTGCGGTGAGTCAGCTGGGTGAATTTTCCACATCCACTTTGTTGTATTCTTGGCTGCAGTGTCTTCCAGCACTGTTTGATCCAGGCCATCCAAGTACTTGTACAGTTCCTCAAGGACAGGTTTTGCTCCAATGAAATTGGTGCCTGGATCAGACCAGATCTTTCTTGGATGCCCCCTGAGAGCTGTAAACCGTTGGTAAGCCATCAGAAAGCTGTCTGTTGATGGTGTGTTTACCAGTTCGGTGTGGATAGCTCTGCTGGCCATGCAACAAAAGACAACTCCCCAGACTTTGAGTGTTACTCTTTTCTTGATATCATCTCATACTTGGTACGGTCCGAAAAGGTCTAGTGTTGTAAACTCAAAGGGTGCAGCAGGCTCTGTCCTCTCTGATGGTAAGTCACTCATCACTTGTCGGCACTTACTTGCTCTTGACTTCCTGCAGGTCATGCAGCCATCAACAACCTTCTGAGCAATTATTCTGCCCCTTATTACCCATGCTTTCATCCTCATCCTGAGCAGTGTGCCAGCCACTCCATCATGGCTCTCGTTGTGCGCTTCCCAGGCGAACAGTGTAGACACCCAGGCATCATAGGGTAGGAGTGGGACACAGCAATGGTCATCTTTGAATGTTTGCACTCGGCCACCGCAGACCAACAGTCCAGAGTCCTGGTCTTTGTAGACCACCAGCCTGTCAGTAGTTGAGTTTGGGAAGATTGCGCCCTCTTGTGCTGCAAGAAAAATGTCTCTCAGGGCATCTTTCCTTTCTTCCACAGAGATGGCGCCTCTGGAGGAGACTGCCTCCCACTTTGGGCCATGCAAGGCCTGAAGTCGTTGACGGAACCTTTTTGCTGCCCTCCAGACCATTGCAACTGTTTTGACCAGTCTGGTCAGGACACTGAACCGTTTGACATCCACAAGGCTTTGAACAATTGACCCTCCTGGTGGCCGTCTCTGTTCTGTTTGGATTTGGTTTATATTGTGTTCGAGCACTTTTCCCAGGAACTGTTTCCGAGCTTGGGCCCTTGTCAACACAGCAGCAAATGCTTTTTTTTGCAACTTGTTGATGCTCTCTCTGGCGGTGGTTGCTAGTTCCTTAGCAGATTTGGTTGGCCACTCAGTTTCTGGCAGACTCAAGAACTTGGGTCCATTTTGCCACTCTGAATGTTCATCCAGATCTTGAGGGCCTGCTCCTCTGGTGATGACATCTGCAATGTTTTGTGACCCAGGAATCCACAACCAGTCCTGTACTGCCGTGCTGCTTTGAATCTCTCCGATCCGGTTGGCAAAGAATGTTTGATAGCCATAGCTTTCTCGCTGTATTGCACCAAGGACTGTTTGACTGTCAACAAAGTGAAACCACTTTTTGACTTGGATTCGGCCGTGCAGTTCGAAGAACTTCCTGAGTCGTGAGGCGAACACTGCTCCACACATTTCTGCTTTGACAGCATCACCTTTGTGGTCTAAGGGAGTTAGTTTTGCCTTGGATTCAACCAGTCTGATGATGGGACCCAGGTCTGTGATCCATCTCAGGTACATCACTGCTCCATAAGCATGCTCACTTCCATCAGAGAATGTGATCGCAGAGGGTGGTTCAATAATGAAGCATTTGGGGGTTAGAGCCCTGGTGAACATGATCTTGCGGAGTTGTTGGTACTCCTCGAACAGATCGATTGCATCACCTCTGAGTTCATCTGAGAGTGCAATGTCCCATGTGTCTTTGACTGGACGGCTTTCAGCCTTTGCCTCTTGAAACGCCCTCCGTACCAGAATAGCTCCCTTCTGCTTGGCAGGAGTTACAAGGCCAACTGGGTCGTACAGTCCTGACACTTGACTGAGAAGTTCTCTTCTTGTCAAAGGGTTGGGTGTCGTGGCTCTGATTTCCTCTTGCAGAAGGTCTTCACCCAGCCGCATCTTTTGCTTCCTCTTTGAAAAGTTGATTCCGATTCTGACATGGAGCTTATCTTCCTCGACTCTGTAGCCCAGACCAAGTGCCTTGTTGTCATCATCGCTCATCTGGTTTGGTAAGATAATGGTCTTTTTCATTGTCCTTTCCTCTTCAGAGCGCTCCTTCCTCCCACTTTGCCCAGTGAAGACCCATGGCTTCAACTCAAACCCCCCAGCCTTCAGGATCCTCTCCACGTTGGCTGTGATGATGTTTAGCTGGTCAAGGTTGTTGTGGGAAGTTAGGATGTCATCAACGTAGCTGTCGTTGTGAAGCACTCGACGCTCTTCTTCAAGATGGGCAAAGAGAGGGAGGTTTGCAGTTTCACGCATTGCCAGCTGCGCTATGCACCCTGCTGGTTTGTCTCCTATGTTCACTCTTGTGATTGCATATTCCTCCAGGTCCTCATTCTCGGCATCTCGCCAGAGAAACCTGTGAAGGTGCACTTCTTGGTCTTCCAGCCAGATTGAGTTGTACATCTTTTTGATGTCACCCAGCGCAGCATGTGCTCCACTTCTGAATCGGAGAAGCACAGCTCGAATCTGGTTGAGGACGTCAGGGCCTTTCATCAGCAGGTCATTCATGCTGACGCCTCTGCACTTTTGACTGCTGTTCCAGACAATTCTCACTGGAGTTGTGACTGAGTGTGGGTTAGGGGCAATGAGATGACTGAGATACCAAACTGGTCCATCCCACTTGGTGATGGTGTCTTTGGGTAGTTTGATGGCTGCTTGTCGATCAATCATGTCATGCACTTGTGCAGCATATGCCACCTTCCACTCAGGTGTTTTGGCATGTTGCTTTTCCGTTCTCAGGAATGTGGCTTCAACTGTTTTTCTATTATTTGGTAGTGACATGGGGTCCTCCACCCAAGGATACCTGGCATGCCAATGTGGCTCTTTGCTGTGGTTGTCCTCTGTGACATAGGTGAGGCCACTCTTTACCACTTCAAGCTCTCGCTCCTCTGCAAGAGTCATTTCTTTGCCGCCTGGTTGACATTTTCCACAGCGGCATCCTCCACACTTCGGGTCACATGCTGCACCAATACTGTCCCATTTCCACCACTCTAGGAAGTCCCGGTTGGTGGTTGAAGTGTTTGACCTCTGGAACTTGGCGTGAACCTGAGTGTTGGGAGGTTGTTTACAAGCTGGGCCAGTGAGTTCTTCATACCTCAAAGCAGCAGTCCTCATTGATCTCGCGAAGTGTGTTTTGGACATGTGGGCGGAAACGGTGAGGTCTTCAAAGAGTTCAGGATGAGAGCCTCCAACTGTCATTCCCAGTGGCCCGTCCCACAGTACAAGGTCTCCGATACCTCTGATCCGTTGAGGTGCTAGCTGGCCCTCTGTGACTTACGAGCAAACTGACTTCATTGGGTCTTGTCAGAGCTCCAAGTGGGACATCCGGAAACAATTTCTGCAGCCGTTTGGAGTCCACATTTTTATGGATGTCTACAATGCTGTCCAGACCATAACAGACCAATTGATGAGATGTCATAGTGCCTCTTGGAGTCTTCACTCTGATCTTCAAGAGGTACCGCTTTGTTTCCACAATGGTCTTCATTCCTCCGACACCATGTACAACGAGTGTGATGTCTTCGCTCCTGAGGTTCAGTTTGTCTGCAGCCTTGTGGGTGATGTAATTGGTGTCGGACGCCAGGTCAATCAGTGTTCCAATCTTTTCTCCAGCGTTTGCGGTGACCTCCAATAACATCATCAATACTGGCAGTTCCAGCAATCCACTTTCAGCTAAAAGTCCTGATTTGACTTTTGTGGTGTTGAACGTCTTGGATGCAGCATTGGAGAACGCATCATGAAACTGCCTTGCCAGCTCTGGGGAAAGCTTCTTGACAAAGTCCTCTTGTTCTTCTGTGTATGTTCTCCTGCTTTTGCCATCCATTGAGCCAGGTTTGCTCTTTTTCTGTGCCGAGCTGCTTTTCTTGTTTGGACAGAGGTAGAAATGATGCTCAGGTACATGTTCATCCTTGCAGGCATGGTTGTTGCATAGAAAATCATCTTTGCAGTCTGAACTGTCATTGTGGACTTCAAGACATCTCTTGCATGCTCCCAACTTTTTAGCAGCAGCCTTCTTCTCTGCAAGCTGAAGTGCCCGGAACTGCATGCAATAGTACAGCTTCTTCCTGTGCTTCCCATCTCCACAGACAACACAGCCAGTGCGGTCGTCACTTGCTTTGGTGGATTTTGTCCTAGCATGTCTTGGCTCAGGCTTTGATTCCCTCTTGTTAGGTTCCTCATCCAGTTGTTCCAGCTGATCATAAATGCTCTCTTGCTCTTTGAGGAAGTCCAAGAGACCGTCAAACCTGCTTGCTGGAGTCACAGCATTCCTGGTGTCTGCTGCATAGATGAGCCATTCCTTTCTGAGAGGTCCTGGGAGTTTCCCCTCAATCGACTTTGTCACAAGTGGGTTTTTGATGGCGCCGGTGTCCCCGAGCTCACTGAGATCTTGAAGCGCCTTCTCCACATCTTGGATTAGCTCGACGACTTTTCGTGGCTGGTTGCTTTTGACGGGTTGCATTCTTTGCAACTCCTCCACTATCTCTATAGCAATGGAAGTCCGGTTGCCATAGCGATTCTCCAGAACACGGAAGATGTCATCGGCAGTGTTATGAGTGGTGAGACGAAGGTCTTTCCTGATCTTGTCCTCAACACTGTCCAGCAATTGGGCCTTCTTCACCTCCTTGGAACCAGTTGGCTCACCTTGTCTCTGGAGTGCTTCCCAGTCCTTTTTCCACCTGTGGAATTCACGTTTGTTTCCAGTGAATTTAGGAAGGGCTGTGGGTTTCAACTTGATGGCTGGTACAGGATGACTGGGAGCAATTGGTTCCCTTCTGACTTCTTCCTTTATCCTCTGTTGTATGAAGTCAGCCTTCTTGGAAACCAGCTTGGTGGTGTGTAGTTCCAGACCTTTTAAGCTTGTCAGAATTTCAACTACTGTGTCTTTAGGGACCCATTGTCTCCACCGACCATGCACCTCCTTTGTAGTCTTTACCAGTCCTTCCAGGTGGTTCAGCATGAACTCATATCCATCCAGGTTCATATCCTCCGGTTCTACAGCAGTGGTGCGTCTACACTCCTCATCTGCTGCCAGAAGAGCTATGGACACTTCATTTTTTCCAAACTTGTCCCACAGGGCCTTCTGGAGTTGACCTTTGACCTTTGCCCGCTTTGACTCACACTCCCTTGAAGTATTATCCAGATCTTCTTGTTGCTCTTGGGTGAGTTCAGTTTCTCCATCTTTTAGCTGTGTCAGAAGTTTGGACTCTACCTTGTCATTGGCTTCCATGACTTTGTCAGCTGCTGTGATGAGTGTCTTGAAACTGTCTCTGAGCTCCTCCTCAGACAAGTCATCATGGTTCCTAGTGAGGCTGTTGACAAGGCGGGTGAATGATGCTTTTGCAGTTGTCCTTTCGGTCTTTAGCTGGTCAAGCACCTTCTTGTCAGCCATATTTAAAGCTCAAGTGGAGTTGGAGTGAATTTGGTGAAATTAACTTCAGTCTTTGGTCCAGATCTCCTTTTCCTGGTTGTCCAGTGGGGGATCGGTTTTTCACTGTCAAGTTATGTTTTGTTTGTTTGTTTTATCCCCTAACTTGAAAAGGGTTTTGATTTTTCGACCAGGGGTTACACTGGGACTTCACTCTTTGGTTGAATCCAATGATGAGACAAATCTCTGCATATCCTTTTATTTTGGACTTGATTGTCTCTTTTTTTCATTGAATAGTTTGTAAGGTGAAAAACCTTTGGAAAAGGTTGACAAATACAAAAGCAATTAGGGACCAATATAAACAAATTACAATAAACCATTTTTTAAAGTAAAAGTGTTTCCAAAAGTACATATACATGACCTTTAACATTTAACAACATTTTGGCAATTAAAATAAATTCAACATATCAAATCAAAACATCAAAATAATATAAGTCATCTCACCGTCAGCCACCCTGGTCTCTGTAAACAGTTAGGCACTACTGCATTTGGCAAATTCTCCTTCAGCAGTGTTTGTTGGCCTGAAGTCTGAGCTGGACTGCAGACTTAAAAAGGAGTGGATTTGATTGCTTCAGGTGAGAGCCTTCCTGATTACTGATGGTCTTCAGCTGTTGGGAAATGTTGTGTGTAATTCCAGTTCTGTCCTCTGGGGGAAATGGGAGCCAAACTGACATTTGGACATGAGGCCCTTCTGTTTGGGTGAAGGCTTTGGCCTTGTGTAAAGTTTGCCAAAACACTAATCGACTATCAAAATAATCGTTAATAGTTGCATCCCTACTCTCTAACCCAGACCTGGGCATTCTGCGGCCCGCAAGCCGCATCCGGCTCTTTGTGCGTCCCTGTCCGGCCCGCGTGAGGCCAATTATAAATTACAAAATACATTTTAAAAAGTATCTATGTCGAGTGTGCAATACAACGGTGCTGCTTTTGTTTTGAAAATCGTTATTTGTATTACTTCCGTGTGGACGTATGCGTGTGCGTGATTGTGAGTGAATGTGAACAGCTGCAATTACAAAATAAAGTTGAAAAAACATCTATGTCCTGCGCGCAATACAACTGTGCTGCTTTTATTTTGAAAAGTATTATTTATGGGCGTGTGTCCGTGTGTAACCTGCGAGTGAAGGTGCACATGCAGCGACAAGTGATGCACGGTTTACACCCGAGACGCTAAAAAGAGAAAAGTTGATGAGGAATGCCGTGTTTTCAACAAGACATGAACTGCAAAGCAACGTCCCCTCACCTAAGGTGCGTGCCTGCGCAATTGCGCACTGCTCAAGCGTCCGCTGCGCGCAGCAAGTATATGCCGCGCACCAAATCAAATCCCATCTGAATTCTAAACAAAATAAACATATTTATTCTATGGAATTTTGCAATGCAACTTTGAGTGACAGTGACAACAAGCGGCCCTAATGGTGTTCGTCAACACCGTTCAATTGAACACCGTTCAATTATTGTAACGTCTATCGAGATGCTTCGAGGACAGGAATTATATCGATCACTTTATTGAACAAAACTGTTTATATTCGGACATAACCACACCAAAAACATGAGTAAAACAATTCTATCTCGAAAAACTACTCATTTTCTGCCGTACAAACCAGGCCAAAACCAACTTGTCATCTGTCACCAACACGCATAGCACTAAACCACTGGTGCGTTTATGGCCACACAAAAAGTCGGACAACTCAAACACCACACAAAGTTACACTATGACTCCTCAGTCATACGTGTGCTTATTTTACTGTCATTTATTATTAATGTTAATTTATTTATATTAGTCATGGAATGCTGTTACACACACTATGTTGAAGTATTACTATTATTATTCATTATTATTATTATTATTATTATTATTATTATTATTATTATTATTATTATTATTTATCTTACGGCATATATCAAAAATAATATTGAGCAAAATTTAATTGAAATATTGTCGATGTGGCCCTCCAGCAGTGCTCGGGTAGCTCATGCGGCCCCCGGTAAAAATTAATTGCCCACCCCTGCTCTAACCTCTCTAAAAACATCCAGAAAGTGCCAACAATACTCCATTTACATGTCGTGAGCTGAAAATGAACCAAAGATGAGTGATATTGTTATTATAAGCGCTAACGCAGACGGACTATTTCAGCGGAGCATTGATAGCAGTGAGCTAATGCTAGCTTACGCTGCTATTGTTGACACACTGAGCCGTCGTCTGCTTCTGCTTCGTCTCAACTTTGCTAAAAGTAAATTCTAGATTATAATTCATGCATCTCTCACCTGCTAGTAGACAAATGTGACCGACTTTCACATCCCTCGAGATGGCAAAATAGTGAAGTGAAGTGAATTAAATAGACCAAAAAAGACGCTACTTGCGGCAACCTTTTTTAACCCTTTGTGAAAATTTGCTCATGATTCTTCATCTAAACGGTATTATGCGAGCGTCCCGTCGGTCGGCATCCCAGTGAGAGTCGAAATATTACAGTGGGTATTTGTTTTATTATGGTTTATTATGGTTACGGTAGTTTGTATGTTTTGCACTTAGCAATGCTGCTAATGCTATAGTGTCACAATAAAGCTACATCCGTTTAGCACTCTGCTTCTAAAATGTATTGCTCATCCTCCTTGTGTTCGGGCTCACAACTATAAGGTTCTTGATCATCATTTTTTTTGCCTCACAAGTCTACTTGATTATCATTGTTGTTGATGGGGAAGGGATCTGTGGCTCCTCCTCTACGTCACGGTTTATGTGACTGGCTTGCTCGTTATCTCTCAAAATGGCTCAGGAATTATACTATTTTGATCATATCTATTTATTTGCAAATTTTTAGTGTCATAAATCAGACATATACGATAGTAGCATCAATATAGAGGGCAACTTGTTTTCCATTATACTGCTACCTTAAAGGCCTACTGAAACCCACTACTACCGACCATGCAGTCTGATAGTTTATATATCAATGATGAAATCTTAACATTGCAACACATGCCAATACGGCCGGGTTAACTTATGAAGTGCAATTTAAAATTTCCCGCTAAACTTCCGGTTGAAAACGTCTATGTATGATGACGTATGCGCGTGACGTCAATCGTTGAAACGGAAGTATTCGGACCCCATTGAATCCAATACAAAAAGCTCTGTTTTCATCTCAAAATTCCACAGTATTCTGGACATCTGTGTTGGTGAATCTTTTGCAATTTGTTTAATGAAAAATGAAGACTGCAAAGAAGAAAGTTGTAGGTGGGATCGGTGTATTAGCGGCGGACTACAGCAACACAACCAGGAGGACTTTGAGATGGATAGCAGACGCGCTAGCCATTGACCTCAGCTTGACTTCCTCCGTCTCCGGGCCGCCGACCGCATCTATGATCGGGTGAAGTCCTTCGTCGCTCCGTCGATCGCTGGAACGCAGGTGAGCACGGGTGTTGATGAGCAGATGAGGGCTGGCGTAGGTGGATTGCTAATGTTTTTAGCATAGCTCTGTGAGGTCCCGTTGCTAAGTTAGCTTCAATGGCGTCGTTAGCAACAGCATTGTTAAGCTTCGCCAGCCTGGAAAGCATTAACCGTGTAGTTACATGTCCATGGTTTAATAGTATTGTTGATTTTCTGTCTATCCTTCCAGTCAGGGTATTATTTATTTTGTTTCTATCTGCATTTAAGCCTGATGCTATCACATTAACTCCGTAGCTGAAGAGCTTTGCCGATGTATTGTCGTGGAGATAAAAGTCACTGTGAATGTCCATTTCGCGTTCTCGACTCTCATTTTCAAGAGGATATAGTATCCGAGGTGGTTTAAAATACAAATCCGTGATCCACAATAGAAAAAGGAGAAAGTGTGGAATCCAATGAACCCTTGTAAGTTACAGTCAGAGCGAAAAAAGATACGTCCTGCACTCTAGTCCTTCACTCTCACGTTCCTAATCCACAAATATTTCATCCTCGCTCAAATTAATGGGGTAATCATCGCTTTCTCGGTCCGAATCGCTCTCGCTGCATTGTAAACAATTGGGAAATGTGAGGAGCCTTTCAACCTGCGACGTCACGCTACTTCCGGTACAGGCAAGGTTTTTTTTATCAGCGACCAAAAGTTGCGAACTTTATTGTCGATGTTCTCTACTAAATCCTTTCAGCAAAAATATGGCAATATCGCGAAATGATCAAGTATGACACATAGAATGGATCTGCTATCCCCGTTTAAAAAAAAACAATTCATTTCAGTAGGCCTTTAAGTTGAGGTGCCGCTGCAGTCCAATGCAGAAAAACTTTGTCCATTTCAGTGCAGACACGAGCATTTGTTTGAAATAGAAGTCAAGCCACCTTGAATGCGCTGTTGTACTTTGGCAGGTACTACTTTTGTTTTATGGATTTAACCCCCACGTCCCAACCTGGCAGATAATCTCTGATGAAGCATCGGGCCTCTTCTGACCCATTTCTTGCAGTAAATTGAAAACATTCGTCACCTGCGCAGACCTCCGCAGTAACATTCAGATTGGTTGCCGGACAGCAGCGTATGTACTCGAGGTGAAAGTTTCCTCTGCACGCGCGAGGACTTGAATTCCGATCACAATTTGCTCGAATTGAATTTTCACCACCCAGGAGCCTGGGAGCTTACGTTAAACTGCTCTCCAACAGAATTCAAAATAGTCCTTTTTTTTAAGCTCTGATCCTGGACACAACTTTATCAATTGCGATACGATATAGATATTTAATTGGAGCCTTGCATACTTGCCGATACCGATATTAACCCGATACGGTATTAGCACAAACACCTACTTTTATTATTTTGAAGTGTGGATTGTTAGAAAAGGTAAAATTACTCAAACAGAGAACAATGGTAGGTATGAACAATATCATGTGGTACTTGTTTTTTTGTTTGTTTGTTTGTTTTTCTTTTGCTGATATCGGGCCAATATCCAATATTCATATCTGAAATGGATTTAAGTTGTCTTTATTTGAGTTAAAGTGGAGTGGTAATTAGCTTTTTGGCAACACCTACTTGCCACAATAATTTATTTTTGAATTGATTTAAAAATTTTGCTTTTTGGTTTTAAAGCTCTGCATGGACTGGCACCTCATTATATCTCGGACCTCATCCAATTTTACACTCCTGCACGCGCTCGGAGGTCCGAGAGCCAGCTCCAGTTCGTGGTGTCCAAGACGAGACAGGGCCTTCTCTGTTGTCGGCCCTAAGCTCTGGAACACTCTGCCCCACCATGTTCGAACTGCTCCCAAAGTGGAGTGTTTTAAGTCTCGTCTTAAGAACCACTTTTGGACCTTTTGGAGAGAATGAGCACGTTCAGTGGAAGGCTCAGACTCCCAAAATGCAACACGGAACGACACAGGAGGTCCTTCATACCGACAGCCATCAGACTGTATAATGCATATGTTCCTTGACTGCACTTAAATGTAGAGTATATGTAGAATATATTTATATTATTTATATATTATATATATAATATGTTATATACAGGTATATTATACTATTTATTATTATTCTTGTCTATTGGGAGCGAACTGTGGTGCTGAATTTCCCCCAGGGATCAATAAAGTACTTTCTATTCTATTCTATTCTATTTTATTCTCTGGCTTTTAACACCACGTGAGTTGTGTGGTCCTCTGTGTTTTTACATTTTTATTTCTATTTATTGTTTTAATTTGTTTTACCCTTTAAAATCATTTTTAATCATATTTACTTTTATATTGGTGTTATATTTATGTATTTTGTTTTTATTCAGTCATTGGTGGAGCTAAGGATAGGATTTGAATCTTGTTTTTAATATTTTTGTGCAGCACTTTGGAAACATGTTGGTTGTTTAAATGTGCTATATGAATAAAGTGGATTGGATTGGAATGGATTAAGTTAATCTCATGATGCGCCAAGTAGAATGACACAGACACGTTTCCTACTGGATATTTTCGAAAACGCTTCTGCCTTGGAGTCTGTGTACCTGTAAGTAATATGCAACTGTAATAATTTGATAGTTGTTCATATTGACGAATGTGGTGTTTTATCCTGCAATATTGTTATATTAAAGAAACACATGACATACAGTATGTGTAGCTCCTGTGGCCTTAGCTCTTTGTGTAGCCACTAGCTCCTGGTAGCCTGTAGCTGAGCATGTTTACAATCACTGTTATTGACCGGTCAATGTCAACTGCGTAAAGGGGTGTGGCAAACCAGAAAGTAAATATGAGTTGAAAAAACTATTAATTGCAGGGATAGGTGGGAATCTTTGGGCACCTCACAATTACGATTCTATTATAAATCGATTTATTTATCTATAATTATTATATTGTATATTATTATTTTATTGTATATTGTTAATATATTGTACATTATTATTATATTTTCCAATATTATTATTTGTAATTATCAATAATTTTAATATGTCTTCAGCCCCCGCCTCCTTATTTGGCTGTATAAATAAATACATATTTATATATATGTATATATATATATATATATATATATATATATATATATATATATATATATATATATATATATATGGTAACATTTTAAAATGGAGAACATATTCACCATTGATTAGTTGCTTATTAACATGCAAATTAGTAACATATTGGCTCTTAATAAATATATATATATATATATATATATATATATATATATATATATATATATATATATATATATATATATATATATATATATATATATATATATATATATATATATATATATATATATATACCCCACGTGTGTCCTCTATCTACTCATTCATATTTACAGTATGTGTTGCCGCGCCGGCTGCACTGTATGGGTATAGTATTGCCTCTCCTAATTTAGTAATCTATTTGTTAAATTCCTCTTCTTAGTGGTTACTATTAGACTTCTGTTGAAGTGTACAGAGCATGTATTTGTTTCTTGTTCCACTAAGTTCCATTCGAGCTAGCTTAGCACAGCGACTAGCATAGCTTGTCCTCTCCTCTTCCCTCCTGTGTTAAAATAATGTCAGTTAATGGTTTCTGCCATGGTTGGTTAGAACCAAACCTAGAACTAACGTTTAGAGAACATTAGCATTAATGCTGGCGTCTAGAACCGTCTATATTACTTTAATCGATATTTGGACAACGTCAATTGTCAATTTTCTAATTGTGACCGCATCTGTGAGTTAGTAAAAACAAGCACAAATTCCACACATCTAGCTTGATGCTAAAGTAACATTAGGCACTATTTTGTCAGCAAAAAGAGGCCGGTTAGTTGCACACATGTCAACACTTTGATTGCACTTCTCGTCCAAGCGGGTTTCACTTGAAAAAAAAAAACTTTACTTTGCTGCTAAGTTAGCAGCTAAAGTGCAAGTAAATAAGGCGCAAAAAAGGACGGAGTTTATAGGCAAGTTTGGTTGGGTTTAGCTTAACGTTGGCAGCATTCGGACGTCTGTGCTCGCTTTAAGTTGGTGGTTTGAAAGTAGAATGTTTGGTCCGAACGGACACAACACGGAAGAAAAAAGCAGGTTTTGTCAAGACGGGGAAGCTTTCAACGCGGAGTCTCTTTAAGGGAAGCAACAACCACTAGTAGCTCAAATTTTCACACGCAGACACTTACGAGGAAAATGTCACTTTTCTTTTCACCTTTTATCACAGCGGTGATTGGAGCCGTTTCGGTGTCGCAGCTGCTTTTTTTTTTCCCATCCACTTGCACGCCGGAGACGTCAGTACCTGTGTGGAGTTTGTCTGCTGCTCGGCTCGGCTGATCAGGACTTCTTGGTCCCAACTCGCCACACCGTGGCCGGCGCCGCCCTCTGTCGGACAACGCGCGAAACAAACGTGTGACGTTGACAGTCATTGGGACAACTTCCGGTCGCACAGCGACAATAACAAAAGATTATTGAAATACAAGGAAGAAGAACTCTGAAAAACATCTTGAATAAGACTGGTGTACGCTCACGATAGCACTGAACAGCAATGTTGTTTTTGACAACCATCTTACATTTAGTATTCTGTAACCCTAGTTACGAACTAGTAATAGAGGAAACAGAATTGGCGAGCTAGCCAGGAGCCAGTAATTTGCATATCAATATTGAAATTGTGTCCAATATGGATTTTGTACAAAACTCTGGTGTTAAAGTCCCGAATGCAGTCATTGCTAGTGGGGTAACCAGTACCAAAGAACAGGATGACCAAGTCATTGATTTTCTTAAGAAATACGGCACTATTGAAAGATCCCCTTACGTTGATGATGATTCGTCCCCGTTTTACAAAAACCTGATCGTTGAATACTCAAACCGCAAAGATGTAGAAATCTTAAAAGCAATTTTGCCTTACAGCAATCGCATGATACATGGTGAACACAGTGTTGTTTATACTGTTAAAACATTAGGCAGTGTGTACACTACTGAAATGGGCAGCGACGTTACCAAAACGTTCCTAAATGACCTTAAAACCATAGCTAAGCTAAGTGGCAAAGAGTATGAGGAGGTGCTGCAAGAAATGATGTCCCAGATTGGCAGGGATATTGGAGCTACGAGCCCTGTGACCGAAGAGGACTCAACTGTGCATGTTGAGACCACTTTTGTGACCCCACAGCTCCTTCCCACCAGTGAACAGTCTGAACAGTCCCCCATTTCATCCTCAAATGCCTCTCAGAATAACATTGTTCTCAATGTCGCTGACTCAGCCCCCATTTCTAGTGAAAGAAGAGCCCCTTTACTTTTAGTAAGTGACTTGAACCCCCCAGAGATACAGAAGGTTGTGGTTGAGCATATTGTGAGAAGGGAATATGTAAGCTCACACTTGCAGTCTCCAGTAAGGCTCCGTTCCTTTTCCGGCAAGACTCCCAAACCCAACAATGAAACCGATTACGACACTTGGCGCTCACATGTTGAGTTGCTCATGAAAGATCCGAACATGTCCCCTTTCCAAATATCCAGAAGGATTCTGGAAAGCTTGCTTTCACCCGCAGCCGAAGTAGTCAAAGGGCTACGGCCTGATTCACCACCTTTAACCTACCTGCAGCTGCTCGACTCAGCCTTTGGCACCGTCGAGGAGGGAGAAGAGCTTTTTGCACAATTCCTAAATCCTGCTGAAAAGTCCTCCACTTACCTCCATCGGCTGCAGGCAGCTCTTAACCTTGTTGTGAAAAGAGAGGGAGTTGCACCTGAAGAAGTAGACAACCATCTCCTTAAGCAGTTTTGTAGGGGGTGTTTCGATGTTTCTCTGCTTTCTACTCTGCAACTAGACCAAAAGAAAAGCAGCCCACCTTCATTTTCAGCACTCCTGCTAATGGTGCGAACTGAAGAGGATCGGCAGCAGCAGAAATCTATTCGCATGAAAAAATTCTTTGGTGCCACAAAACAGCGAGCCCAACTTCAGTCTCAAGGCGTATGTGCTTGGGCTGAGCCAGAAAGGAAAACAGAAGTCAGTCCCAATGTTATTGAGGAACTTATGAGGCAGGTGGCAAGCCTGCAAAGTCAATTAACCACTTTTATGACTCAGAAAAAGAGCAAAGGTTCCAATAAGGGAGCTGAAAATAAATCCCAAAGCAAAGTACCAGACAATGCAAATGCAGACACACAGAAGCAGACAAGAGAAAAGCAAAGAGGCAGACCAAGACCCTGGTACTGCTTTAATTGTGGAGAAGATGGGCACATTTCGCCATCATGCACTGAAGCTGCAAACCCTGCCCTAGTGGCTAAAAAGAAAAAACAATTAGAAGACAAGCGGCGTGCATGGGAGGCGCAAAATCATCCCAATTCTCATTTAAACGACTAACAGCTCCTGTTGTGGGACAAACAGGTGCTGAAAAGAGTCAACGTCCCCCAGTCGTGAATGTCAAGAGCAAAGCTCAAGTATGTAACAACTCAGAACAGTCAGAGAAAACTCATCCATTCAAACTCCCTAAGGGGTTGGTTGGTACCAAGAGTACGGCCTTAGTTAAGGTAAAGGATGAAGATGTTAACTGTCTACTTGATACGGGATCCCAAGTCACAACTGTTCCCCAATCATTCTATGAACAGCATTTCTCAGAACAAGAAATTAAGCCCCTATACAACCTCCTAGAAGTGGAGGGAGCGGCAGGTCAATTTGTTCCCTACATAGGTTACATTGAATTGGCTATAACTTTTCCAAAAGAGTTTGTAGGGATACCAGTTGATGTAACTACACTTGCTCTGGTAGTCCCCGACATTAAACTCACCACAGAGTCCCTTGTACTGATAGGAACCAATACACTTGATGTCCTGTATGACATCTACTCCAAAGCTGGAATGACACACCAGCCGATTCCACATGGCTACAGAGCAGTCCTCAAAATACTTGAGGTGAGACACCAACAGACGAGCAACACTGTGCCTCGTTGTGCAGTGAGGCTGCAAGGAAAGAGTACACAAGTTATCCCAGCTGGAGAAACTGTTGTACTGGAAGGAATTGCTCCATTGGATGGAGTACAGAATGAAAAGTCTGTTGTCATTGAACAACCAGCTTCACCTTCCTTACCAGGGGGCTTACTAGTGAAAGCTGGCTTGGTAGATCTCCCCCAACGGGAGCCTTACAAGCTACCGGTTGTAATCTGTAACAAGTCCAACCACGATATTGTCATTCCTGCAAAATGTACAATAGCAGAGATCTGTACTTACCAGAGTATTCTGTTAAAAGAACACAGTGTCAAGTCAGCAGAACCTTCCCAAAACCCCACCTTAGCCTTTAACTTTGGTGAATCCCCAATTCCCCCTGAGTGGAAGGAGCGCATCACTCGGCAGCTTAACAACATGCCTGATGTGTTTGCGCAACATGACCTGGACTTTGGCCGAACGGATCAAGTAAGACACCACATAAAGCTCTCAGACGAAGCTCCTTTCAAACAGCGTGCTCGACCGATACACCCACAGGATATCGAAGCTGTTCGAAAACACATTCAAGAGCTTCTCGAATCTGGAGTTATCAGAGAGTCTGAGTCTTCATTCTCTTCACCAATTGTGGTGGTCAGAAAGAAGAACGGCCAAGTCCAGTTGTGTATTGATTACCGACGTCTGAATCTTCAGACCATAAAAGACGCATACTCTCTCCCAAAACTAGAGGACACCTTCTGTGCGCTGAATGGCTCCCAGTGGTTTTCTGTCCTCGATTTGAAATCAGGATTTTATCAGATAGAAGTTGAGGAGGCAGATAAACCAAAGACTGCTTTTGTTTGCCCCCTTGGCTTTTGGGAGTTCAACCGCATGCCTCAAGGTGTGACAAATGCCCCTAGTACATTTCAAAGATTAATGGAAAAGTGCATGGGAGATATGCACCTGAAGGATGTGCTAGTCTTTATTGACGACTTGATTGTGTTCTCAAAAACCCTAGAGGAACACGAAGAGAGGCTGATGAAAGTACTCTCTCGCCTCAAAGAATTTGGTCTTAAACTGTCCCCGGAAAAGTGTGTCTTCTTCCAAACATCAGTTCGTTACCTTGGCCACGTAGTGTCCAGGAACAGAGTTGAGACCGATCTGGAGAAGATCACCGCCCTTAAGACTTGGCCAGTTCCCCAGAACTTACGAGAATTAAGATCATTTCTCGGGTTCGCTGGGTACTATAGGAGATATGTGAAGGGCTACTCTAGTATCGTCAAGCCACTTCACGACCTAACCTCTGGCTACCCTCCTTCTCAAAGGAAAGCCAAACTAAAACAGAAATCAGATCAGTACCGAAATCCGAAAGAGCTCTTTGGAGAGCGGTGGACCCCTGCTTGTCAGCACGCATTCAAGCTGGTTATTCATAACCTCACCACTGCCCCGGTGTTGGGTTTTGCAGATCCCCGAGAGCCCTATATACTTCACACCGATGCCAGCACCACCGGGCTCGGTGCTGTCCTGTATCAGGAGCAGGGAGACCAACTTCGAGTGATTGGCTATGCAAGCAGAGGGCTGTCACGAAGTGAGAGTCGCTACCCAGCGCATAAATTAGAATTTCTGGCACTGAAATGGTCAGTCACTGAAAAGTTCAGCGATTACTTATACGGCAACCATTTCACTGTCATTACCGACAGTAATCCCCTGACATATATATTGACATCCGCAAAACTGGATGCGACGAGTTATAGATGGCTGGCAGCGCTGTCTACATTCTCGTTCAAACTTCTCTATCGCCCTGGAAAGCAGAATGGTGATGCAGACGGCTTGTCTCGCAGACTTCATGGGGAGTTGGCAGATGATCACGAATCTCAAAAAGAGAGAGAACGTATTCTCCAATTTACCCAAGACCACCTTTCTGATCCAGACAACATTGATGCGGTGGACCAAGAAGTTGTGCAAGCAATCTGCGAGAGGCAACTCATCTACAGTGTCAACCCTGATGACCCCAGTAGTGCAGATAATGTCGCCTTAGTTGAATGTCTTGCCATCTCCGCTGATGCTGTACCTGACAGCTATGGACAAGAGTATCAGTCTGGAGGGTTGCCAGTTATCCCCCATCTAACTGAGACAGAGCTAATAGACAAACAGAGAGCTGATCAGTGTATAAGGCATGTCATCACTCAAATTGAAAACGGTGACAAACCACCCCCCACTTTACGAAGTGAACTCCCTGACCTCCCACTACTCCTGAGAGAGTTAAACCGCCTTGAGCTAATAGATAACATCCTATACAGGCGACGCCAAGAAGGTCCCAAGACAACTTACCAGCTTGTACTGCCAGCTGAGCTCCGTGATACAGTCCTGACCAGCTTACATGATCACATGGGTCATATGGGAGTGGACCGTACAATGGATCTTGTAAGGACCAGGTTCTATTGGCCGAGGATGGCTGTAGATGTGGAGAGGAAGGTGAGGACTTGTGGAAGATGTGTACGGAGGAAGGCACAGCCTGAGAGAGCTGCACCCCTAGTCAACATTGAAACCACAAGACCTCTTGAGCTCCTTTGCATGGACTATCTCTCTCTCGAACCTGACAAAAGTGGAACCAAGGACATTCTAGTGATCACGGACCACTTTACCAAATTTGCGGTTGCTATTCCAACATCTAACCAAAAGGCCCGCACAGTTGCAAAGTGTCTGTGGGAAAACTTTATGGTACATTACGGAATGCCAGAGAAATTACATAGTGACCAGGGACCAGATTTTGAATCTCGGTTGATAAAAGAGCTCTGTCAAGTTGCTGGCATACACAAAGTAAGGACAACCCCTTATCACCCCAGGAGAAACCCTGTTGAGCGATTTAATCGCACCTTACTAAACATGCTAGGCACTCTTCAGAACCAGGATAAGTCCCGTTGGCGTGACTTCGTCAAACCCCTAGTCCACGCCTACAATTGCACCAGAAATGATGTGACAGGCTTCACTCCATACGAGCTAATGTTTGGGCGCCAGCCTCGCCTGCCGGTTGATTTGGCGTTCGGATTGCCGGTGCGTGAAGGTCGACCTACATCACACTCTGACTATGTGCAAAATCTCAAGTCACGGCTTGAAGAAAGCTACAAAATAGCCATGGACAATGCTGCTAAGATAGCGCACAAGAACAAAACAAGATTTGACAGGCGTGTAACTGCCTCAGACTTGGAAGTTGGAGACCGAGTATTAATCAGAAATGTCCGCATCCGTGGGAAACATAAGATCTCAGACAAATGGGAGTCAACTATCCATGTAGTTGTGAGCAGAGCAGGTACTCTCCCTGTCTATACGGTCAAACCCGAAAACAAGGATGGTCCTCTCAGGACACTGCATAGAGATTTACTTCTCCCATGTGGATACTTGCCTACAGGGGAAAACATTGAGCCTGCCCAGCAGTCTGCAAGACGCAGACCAGCAACTCGTGCAAACCCAGCTGTGGATGCTGATCATTCCCTGGAAGAAGAAGAGGATGACAATCTCACTCCAGTCTACTGGTTCAGAGAATCACCAAACCCTCAGGTCCCCACCATCCATGAAAGTCCAGTACCGCCTGATCCATCTATGTCTACTGCGCAATATACAAAGCATGCTAAACCTCCAGGCATATGTCCTGTCGAGAATTCAGTAAATGCCCACGATGTTGATTGCAATCCTGGAAGTGACAACCCACCTGATATGTCCGATGGTACATCAGATAGTCCCCTGGTGCTTAACGAATCTACCAGGCCTCAGGGTGACACCGAGTACTTACCTACTGAAGAAATAATTCCTACCGAACAAGAACCAAACCCAAATGAAAGTGACTTACCTGATACTAAATGTTCCGTCGAAAACAGCAACTTACTGAAGAACATGAGGAGAGAGAAATGGACAAGTTGGATGAAATGGAGACAGCAACTGAAGAGACAGAGGAACAAACAGGCATGGATACCTCTGTCAGGAGATCAGTGAGAAGTCGTCAGCCTTCAAAGCATCTTGACTATGTCGAACTCGGAAATCCCTTGGTCACAGTGGTGAAATCATTCTTCCATGGGCTTACCACAGTTTTGGCCGATGCTCTAAGTGAGGCTGAGAACAATCCCCTTGCCCCATCCCGTCAAATGATAACTGTTTAAGTTATTGCTAATAACTAATTTGTTACCATGTACAGGGACGTACATGAGTTCAGGAGGGGAGGGTGTAACCCAGGCTTGAAAACACCATATGCCTGGAGTTGAAATAATTCATTTGAGTTAAAATAATTCATTTAGTAACGATACATTCATTTCAGTTAAATAACTAAGTGTTAAAACAGGTACAAACTAATCTGCACTTTACGTTATTCATTTATATTTTTAACCTGCTCTACAAGTTGTTAAAATAGAAAATACACAATATACATAAAAATGTTGACACAAACATGGTGTCTTAACAGAAATTGCAGAGGTAAAAATTACCTGTCTCCATGATTGTCACCTCTAGAGGGCAATCTGTGAGCCCTTCCGTGTCACTCGTTTTATGACGCAACTTCCTGTAGTGTGGAAGAAGAGAAACTCCCCTTCCGGTTTTGTCGGTCCACGCGTGGCAATGCAAACACACGCGGAGAACCTGTCGATCAATCCTTGGCCATCCACTCGGTAAGGCTTGAAAATAAGCTTGCAATTCGATCCATCCACATTTCTAATGTTGTTATACAACTTTTGATCCGTATATTGTGTTGTTTGAACCTTGTAGAGCAGTGTGACATCCGAGTGTAATATTCACTGACTGACATCCTGTGCAGTCATTTCACTTGATCAGCGGTGAGTGAATAACAATGATGTGATGTTTTATTTAAGCCATAAGTGTTGGTGATATTTATTTTGTTCATGTTTACAGCATATGCTAGGAACACTGTGATTATTTTTGTTTTACTGAAGTAATAGATTACTGAGTACTTTTGATTTAGTGATTGAAGAGGTAATTTTTAGTGCATCTCTCACCTGTGCTAGCAAGGGAGATATTTAGCATGTTTTAACCTTATATACCTCCAAGTTGCTACACAAAAGTCCATTTTGAGCATTAATGTGAACTTTGTGCAATTAACCTACCTCGTTTAATTGTGAACTTAAAGGTGCATTTAAATAGTATTTGTATTTTTGTATTTGAAGAAACATTTCATATATTTTTGAATATTTGAACAATTGGAAAAAAGAACTATAATAAGCGCTTAACTTTTATTTTGATATTTCATATTTTGAAAACTAATACATTGTAAACCAAAGCATTTGAGATACATGATCTGTGATTAATGACATGATTGAGCTAAGTAATGCTAGTTAAAAGTATTTAAGCTAATTCATGGTTATTTAAGAACACAGTTGAAACCAGTGTGTGTGAATAATACAAGCTATTGGGTCTTGTCTGATCTATTATTAGGTAAGTTTTTTTGATTGGGTGATTCAAATACCATCTTAATTCCTTGGAGCACCTTGTGTGGAGAGGACGACATCGCCCTTCCAGCCCAGGTGGATGAGAGGCTCCGCAGTCTCTCCAACTCCAACACTGATTCCCCCCATTCCCCAGATCCATCAATCCGATTCCCAGTGCATACTGGGTGGCGAGCTACCTGAGAATCTGGACACTGCGGTGCAGTGTTGACGTCCCCTCCCCCACGGTCTGTGCGGTAGGACAATACTTATACAGTGCACTGTTAGCTACAGAGAAACGGGCCCCAACGAACTATTTAAACAAACTTTGGGAACTTTGAAAAAAGGGTTTCTATTCTGCCGGCTTTTCTTATTCTTGTTCATTGTTTTTCATATACTGCAGTTGTTGTAAATTTCTATGTGCACTTTTCAATATATGTATGGCCATTCAACATTCAAGTTCATCGTTGTCTGTGTCATTATTGATATGCAACACTGGCTCTTAAAAACACTAGGATTCTTCTGATACTAGTCCAGTTCGATATTTACACCATTGACTACTACTCACCTGTTTCCTCTATTACTAGTTCGTAACTAGGGTTACACTTAGTCTTAGTCTTTTGGACTAAAATGCTTATTAGTTTTAGTCACATTTTAGTCACTTTTATATGTGATAGTTTTAGTCCAGTTTTAGTCGACGAAAACTCAAAAGGGTTTTAGTCTAGTTTTAGTCGATGAAAAGTCAAAAAGGTTTTAGTCTAGTTTTAGTCCAAAAAAAAGAATAAAAAGTATAATATAAGTATAGTCTTTTAACAAATTAATTTAGGTCAATAAGTATTGGAGATTGCTGTTGGGCAGTGTCACACATAAGTTGGGAAAATAGCAGCAGATCTATAAGTTCAACCCATTGTAAGCTTGCAGATCTGCTATTTTCACAAATAATAACAATAAAGGAATGGTTTTAGACATATAAGGTTTCCACCCAACAGCAAATTTCTGATCCAAGGATTGTGTATTACACACAGATAAAGTGGTAACAGTGGAATCAAAGTTCATTACTCCAAAAAAGCCAAAAAACAAAAACATTCTACTTCAGCAATTATGGCTTTATTTCTCAGAATTTGTTAAAGTACAATAAACATAAACATGCCCAAAATATGAGTGATGGATGAGGAACACATATGCTCAACTTGGCCCTGTCTGCCAGTGCAATTACAACAGATATACAACCCCACTCTTTAATTTGTGCAAACCATTTAATAAAATAATCAATTAATTCCTGATTCCTTAATGGGGCTGCACAACGTCACTTGTGGCTTTTAGGCTAAAGCTAGCAGACTCTACGTATAACAGTAACTCGACCTGTTTAACATATCAAGTTACGTGCTGACAGAACGTACTCACAAAGAGATAACCACACCGTCACTGAATGTAAACATGGCTAAACATGCTGCTAAAGTAACACACACATAATGAATTGACGTTAGCGTAACAAAAGCTAACTTTAGCCTGAAGTTAGCAGCCCATTTGCGCCAGGAGTATGTGGAAAACGTACTAATGTATTAGCTTACTATGACATTTATCGATTATGTTAACAGCATTTGTAACTTACCTTCGAAAAAATATCCTTGTGGCGAGCCTTAAGGTGCCGCTTAAGGTTGGTCGTATTTTTTCCGCATATTTTGTGGCCACATTTGTCACCGTCTTCCTTCACAATACACTCTGTTTTATTATCTGCTGGGTTATATTTAAAATACACCCATATGTCGTCTCTACGTTTGCGACCACCGAGCCCCTGTGTTGAAACTGCCGCCGCCATTACGATCCATTGCCTGATGAGTAACAACAGTCTGACGTGTTGAGCACGTTGTGCGCTGCACGCCAGTTGGTGGGCGTGGTTTTAATTGACACACACAATAAACAGAAATGTCATGCATTTTAAACGTGTGACAGATTACCCACTAACATTTTCGTCCGTTCTCGTCTCGTCAACGAAAACTCACACACGTCTCGTCATGTTTTCGTCATCAGAGAGACATGTTTATCTAGTCACCGTCTCGTTATCGTCATGAAAAAAAGTGGCGTCAACGAAATGATTTCGTCATCGTCATCGTTGACGAAAACAACACTGCTGAACAGGTGTAAAGTTAAGTGTACTGATGTTAACTAGGTAGCAAGCTAGCTAACTGGATGCTGGAGCTAACATATTCCAAAAAAGTTTCTTTCTCCAAACTCCATAGTGAGTACAAATCCCTTAAAAAACTGTTACAATATTTACTGGCAGCTGGCAAAAAGAGAAAGTTTAGCCGCAGGCTCGTGTTTTTCCCCGTTGCTCTGCCATTAATGGACACCGTGTTTGAACTGTGTTCAAACAGCTTTATGTTAGCTTCAAGGGACAGTGAGCTCTGACAATATTTGATTTATAAATCAGCTTTAATGCTGCGTGTATGTGAACACAACCCCCAGGTGTGTTTTTCTTTCTTGGATTTACAGTGGCTTTCTGAAGGAAGGTTTTTCTTTGTGCTAGTTTGTGTTTAAACGTGCATTGTATCAGTGATAGCATGCACAATTGTCCTTGCTAGCCAAGCTAGCTGTCAACAAACAAACAAGCCACATTGTTTAACTCAATTGTTTTTTAAGCATCTAATGAGATCAAGCTACAGTATCCAAGACAAGCTACATTATAGTGAAATAAATATGTACTAATATGCTTGTGGAATGTACTCGGGAGGTATGCTATATGCTAGAGAAATAAACACGCAGGATTCCGGCTAATGTACATAGTTAACCTTACTCCTTGGCACCTTAAGAACCGCGTTGGACAATGAGTTGACAGTCTGTGGTTTTGAGCTCCCTGCCTAGCGTTGTTTGACTTAATTATCAATCACTTTGGGGTTGTAGTCGCTGATTCGAGCTCGGGCAGGGTGCAGTGCTGGATTGTGTAAATTGACCACCGTTAGATAAAAACATGAAGTATGTTAAAAATGTGTAAAAGTGCACATTTTCTCAGAGAGTAATTTTATTAAATATGATAAGCATTGATTTACTTGTGGAATAAATACTGTAACTGTGCATACAATGTATACAATTAGTAAAATAGGCGCTAACATTAAAATGCATACATGTATGTCAAATATGCATTAATATGTTGGTGGAGTAAATAAATAAATTATAGAATAAAATATACACCAATTTCCCAGTGGAATAAAATACATCAACTAGAAAAGCACTCGGAGAGTGCAGACTCTGTAAGTCTGACAGATCCGTGTTTGTTTTAGTTGTTGCTGTTTTAACTGTTTTTAAATCCATACACAAGGTTAATTGTTTTTTTTAGCACTTTGCCTTTCCTTTCTTTTAAATGGACAACATTTTTTTAGTCATTTAAATTTTTCTAACAGCTGAATGAGCAGCACAGTTACAGTATAAATAAATATTTATGAATTAGTCACCTTTGTTGTCCGTAAGCACATGTGTAAAATAACTTAAGCTGCATTTAGAAGTCGATGGAAAAATTAGAGCCATTAAATATGTGTACGCTTTATCATCCGATTAGTCAACTAGTCGTTAAGATAATCGTTGACTAATCGACTATCAAAATAATCGTTAGTTGTATCTCTACTCTCTAACCTCTCTGAAAACATCCAGAAAGCGCCAACAATACTCCATTTACATGTCGTGAACTGAAAATTAACAACATATGAGTAATATTTTTATTATAAGCGCTAACGCAGACGGCCTTTTTAGCGGCGCATTGATAGCAGTGATAGCTTACGCTGCTCATGTTGACACACTGAGCTGCCGTCTGCTTCTGCTTGGTCTCAACTTTGCTAAAAGTACATTCTAGATTATAAATCATGCATCTCTCACCTGCTGGTAGACAAAAATAGACCCAAAAAGTCGCTAGTTGCGACAAACCTTTTTTAACTCTTAGTGAAAATTGTTGATAATTCCTCATCTAAAGTGCACATTTTCTCGCAGAGTAATTTTACTAAAGATGATAAGCATTGATTTACTCGTGGAGTAAATACTGTAACTGTGTATACAATTTGGGGTAAGATAGGCGCTAACATTAAAATGCATACATAACGTGTATATCAAATATGCACTAATATGCTGGTGGAGTAAATACATAAAATATACACCAATTTCCTAGTGGAATAAAATACATCAAGTAGAAAAGCACTCGGAGAGCGCAGACTCTGTCTCCTAATACCGTAGTAAGGAAAGCTTTTAAAAAATCCTAAAACCAGACGGTGATCTTGGTGAGTAGATTCAGCCCCTAATCTACTACGGTGTATTAATGTGCAAACTTGTGCACAAACTTGTGTGCAGAGAATTGAGTCTCTTAGACGAGTGTTTTCATAAATAGCCCCTTTTTTATTTATTTATACATACAAACATACATACATACATACACATATATATATATATATATATATATATATATATATATATATATATATATATATATATATATATATATATATATATATATATATATATATATATATATATACACAAAAAAAAAACATAAACCTTGGCATACTTTAAGGCAGGGGTGGGCAATTAATTTTTACCGGGGGCCGCATGAGCAACCCGAGCACTGCTGGAGGGCCACATCGACAATATTTCAATTAAATTTTGCTCAATATTATTTTTGATATATACCGTAAGATAAATAATAATAATAATAATAATAATAAAAATAATTAATAATAATAGTAATACTTCAACATAGTGTGTGTAACAGCATTCCATGACTAATATAAATAAAGTAACATTAATAATAAATGACAGTAAAATAAGCACACGTATGACTGAGGAGTCATAGTGTAACTTTGTGTGGTGTTTGAGTTGTCCGACTTTTTGTGTGGCCACAAACGCACCAGTGGTTTAGTGATATGCGTGTTGGTGACAGATGACAAGTTGGTTTTGGCCTGGTTTGTACGGCAGAAAATGACTAGTTTTTCGAGATAGGTGTGTTTTACTCATGTTTTTGGTGTGGTTATGTCCGAATATAAACAGTTTTGCTCAATAAAGTGATCAATATAATGCTTGTCCTCGAAGCATCTCGATAGACGTTACAATAATTGAACGGTGTTCAATTGAACGGTGTTGACGAACACCGTTAGGGCCGCTTGTTGTCACTGTCACTCAAAGTTGCATTGCAAAATTACACAGAATAAATGTGTTTATTTTGTTTAGAATTCAGATGGGATTTGATTTGGTGCGCGGCATATATTTGCCGTGCGCAGCGGACGCTTGAGCAGTGCGCAATTGCGCAGGCACGCACCTTAGAGGGAACGTTGCTTGGCAGTCCATGTCTTGTTGGAAACACGCCATTCGTCATCAACTTTTCTCTTTTTAGCGTCTCGGGTGTAAACCGTGCATCACTTGTCGCTGCATGTGCACCTTCACTCACAGGTTACACACGGACACACGCCCATAAATAATACTTTTCAAAATAAAAGCAGCACAGTTGTATTGCGTGCACGACATAGATGAATTTTTCAACTTTATTTTGTCATTTGTGATTGCAGCTGTTCACATTCACTCACAATCACGCACACGTCCACACGGAAGTAATACAAATAACGATTTTCAAAACAAAAGCAGCACCGTTGTATTGCACACTCGACAGATACTTTTTTAAATGTATTTTGTAATTTATAATTGGCCTCACGCGGGCCGGACAGGGACGCACAAAGGGCCGGATGCGGCCCGCGGGCCGCAGAATGCGCAGGTCTGCTTTAAGGGCTGATTTGGAGTATTCGTTTTTTTTATGTCATCCATTTTTCATATAGGAAATGCATTATTAACATAGTCCCATCCATTAATTTTCTACCGCGACCCCGCAGGGTTAACGAAAATGAAAGTCACTTCTTGCGATCTTCATTTTCTTGCATTTTAATCATCCCAGCGCACACTCTTAGCTTGTGCCAAATGGGTTTCGTTGTATATGGCATTGCAGGAAGGCTCCTTGGATGCCCAGAAAGTGGTGCATATTATAGTTGTTGGCTGCATGATTCAAAACATTGCAAAACGCCACAGGTAGCAGCATGATAAGGGGGGAGGGAAATGAGTGGCTAAATTGTGACAGCTGGTATCCATCCAGCCATCCATCTTCTTCCGCTTATCCGAGGTCAGGTCGTGGGGGCACCATCTATCAATCAGTCAAAGTGTATTTATATAGCCCTTAATCACAAGTGTCTCAAAGGGCTGCACAAACCACAACGGTATCCTCGGCTCAGATCCCACATCAGGGCAAGAAAAAACTCAACCCAATGGGACAACAAGGAACTGGAGGCAATGGATGTCGAGTGGATCTAGTTGATAATGTGAGAGTCCAGTCCATAGTGGGGCCAACAGGGAATCATCTTGAATGGAGACAAGTCAGAAGCGCAGGGATGTCACAAACTGATGGACAGAGGAGTGGTTCACCCCTGAACAGCTAGCACTTCATCTGTGGTCACCTGATACGGCGGCAGAGCAGAAACGAGAGACGGCAGATCAACTGTTCTAAAAGGGGGGTCTATATTATATCTTTCTCACTGGCACTCATCGAGGGCGGACGCTCCCCTTTCCTCTCCCTTATGTCTCCTGCTTGCTTCTTTGTCTTGTCTTGTCTTAACTTTCTTGTTGCCTCTTTTTGCACTGCTCTCAAAATCTAAACATTGGAACTATTTAACTGGCCTCAACGAAATTGACAAGATCTTGGGTTTGGGGGAACCTGCTTGTCGTGACGGAGCGGTTGTTGCGGGACACACGACGGACTCTTGGGAGAAGAAGGAGTGCCGCGTGCCTTTTCAGCCGAGGACGTGAAGATATCCATCAATTCGGAATTATGACAACAGGACATCTGCTGATTGGAGTTGCTCTGGTTTGTCGACAAATTGGAAGTTGCTGGTAGTCTTCAACGTACCCCAAAGCTGCCACAAATGATTGGAGGAGGCGGGAAGAACTGTGGACACTCTTGTGATTTGGATAACATTGGACTATCTGCCCCGCAGGATGAATTTTGAGGATCAGTCATAGACAATTTAGAGTTAAAAGCAAATTGTTTTTCCACTCGCATACAAAACATTCTAACTTGGATTGTTTCCCTGGCTTCGAGACTCTCCCGAAGGACAGTGCGGCGAAGACACAACAAACTCCTTTGTCTCTCATGGACACACTCCTGTTGTTGTTGACTTTGGACTAGCAACTGTACGACATCAAAGCCGCGGAATAAAGACACGCGGCAGGCTTACACACACACACATGCAAATGTACGCCACACACACATACCCTACCCCCCATCCAACGCCCTTGACGCGAATCCCTTAGGGGTGATGGACGGATGGGCAGCGCCTGAAGAGTTGCAGCCTGCACCGTGGCCCCCACTACCTCCCCTCTGTTGCTAGTCTCGAGATGTTGTAATATGAACATGTGCTTTGCTATGGAGGTTTTTTCCCATTGTATTTTTTTACTCATCCTCCCCTAGCGTTGACCTTTTTCCCATCTTTTACGGGGAACAAAGTTTCGTTGTACTTGTGCAATGACAATAAAGACCTACCTACCTATTTAAAGGCTAGAGTATACAAATGAGTTTTAAGATGGGACTTAAATGCTTCTACTAAGGTAGCATCTCTTACTGTTTACTGGTAGAACATTCCAGAGTACTGGAGCCCGAATAGAAAACGCTCTAAAGACAGCAGACTTTTTTGAGGCTCCGGGAATCACTAATAAGCCCGAGTTCTTAGAACACAGAGTTTTGGCCGGAACATACAGTACAAGCATCCCAAGCAGAGAAGCCCAGACTTCCCTCTCCCCCGCCAGTTTGTACAGTTCTTACCAAGGGATCCCGAGGCGTTCCCAGGCCAGCTGGGGGACAATGTCTCTCCAATGTGTCCTGGGTCTTCCCCGTGGTCTCTTACTTACGCACCTGACAAGATGCCCGAACTACCTCATCTGGCTCCTCTAGATGTGGAGGAGCAGCGGCTTTATTCTGAGTTCCTCCTGAATGACGGAGCTTCTCACCCTATCTCTAAGGAAGAGCCCCGCCACCTGATGGAGGTAACTTATTTCGGCCGCTTGTACCCATGAGCTTGTCCTTTCGGTCATATCCCAAAGCTCATGACCATAGGTTGGGATGGGGATGTAGATCGACGGGTAAAATGAGACCTTTGACTTCCGGCTCAGCTCCTTTTTCACCACAATGGATCGATACAGGGTCAGCATCCACACCGATCTGCCTGTCGATCTCATGATCTACTCTTCCCGCACAGGTGAACATGACCTCAAAATACTTCTCCACTTGGTGCTGCATCTCGTCCCCAACCCGAAGATGGCACTCCACCCTTTTCCGGGCAAGAACCATGGACCGGAACTTGGAGGCGCTGATTTTCATCCCAGTCGCTTCACACTCAGCTGCGAACCGATCCAGCGAAAGTTGAAGATCTTGGCCAGATAAAGCCAGCAGGACCACAACATGTGCAAAAAGCAGAGACCGAATCCTGCACCCACCAGAGCGGATCCCCTCATTTTTCTGACTGCGTCTAGAAATTATGTCCAGAAAAGTTGTGAACAGAATCGGTGACAAACGGCAGCCCTGACGGAGTCCAACCCTCACTGGAAACGAGTTCGACTTATACCGGCAATGCGGACCAAGCTCTGACGTTGATCATAGACGGAGCGGACCACCACAATCAGGTGGTTCGATACCACATACTCTCTGAACACTCCCCACAGGACTTTCCGAGGGTCGAATGCCTTTTCCAAGTCCACAAAGCACATGTAGACTGGTTGGGAAAACTCCCATGCACCCTCAAGGGACCGTGCGGAGCGTAGAGAGCTGGTAGTAAATGCAACATTCTCATTTAAATAAGGTGGTCTGCACTACTTTTGTGCTTCTAAAAAACTGTACACACAGTCAGAGTAAATCACCCCCCTAATAGTATTACCAAATTTTGGGGGTTTGAAATCTGTTGTGCGACCAGTATTCCTCAAAGGGAATAAAACACACTGGTCAATCCCAAATTCTTTGGGATTACATATATGTTGAGTAAAAAGGACCACCGAGACAGAATAGCACTTGGCCAAGTTTTACTAAAGCTTTAGGAGACCGGCCCTTACAATGCAACAATAGCATCAGCAAGCGAGGTTTAATTAAAACAAAAAGAGTCAGCTTATGTACAGCTCTGTGAGCCGACAAACAGGAGCCCTTAAGACAAAACAAAGAGTTTACTAGTGGACATAAGATAAAAGCAAGGAGGTCACTAGAATACACGCCACATGGGAAAACACTAGCTGCTTTAAACATGACTATGGAATAAGAAAGAACACTTAAAAATATCTTATTCTTACAACTCGCTATTTAGCACGTTATCTGGATCTTAGTAGATCAGGCCGTTAGCGAAGTGAGTTTTTGTATTGCATCTCATAATAAGATTGTGCAGGTAAGTGTGTGTGTGTATAATATATACATATATATATATATATATATATATATATATATATATATATATATATATATATATATATATATATATATATATATATATATACACACACATATACATATATATATATATATATATATATATATATATATATATATATATATATATATATATATATATATATATATATATATATATATATATATACAAGTCCCGTTTCCATATGAGTTGGGAAAATGTGTTAGATGTAAATATAAACGGAATACAATGATTTGCAAATCATTTTCAACCCATATTCAGTTGAATATGCTACAAAGACAACATATTTGATGGTCGAACTGATAAAAAAAATTGTTTTGCAAATAATCATTAACTTTAGAATTTGATGCCAGCAACACGTGACAAAGAAGTTGGGAAAGGTGGCAATACATACTGATAAAGTTGAGGAATGCTCATCAAACACTTATTTGGAACATCCCACAGGTGAACAGGCAAATTGGGAACAGGTGGGTGCCATGATTGGGTATAAAAGTAGATTCCATGAAATGCTCAGTCATTCACAAACAAGGATGGGGCGAGGGTCACCACTTTGTCAACAAATGCGTGAGCAAATTGTTGAACAGTTTAAGAAAAACATTTCTCAACCAGCTATTAAAGGGAATATAGGGATTTCACCATCTACGGTCCGTAATATCATCAAAGGGTTCAGAGAATCTGGAGAAATCACTGCACATAAGCAGCTAAGCCCGTGACCTTCGATCCCTCAGGCTGTACTGCATCAACAAGCGACATCAGTGTGTAAAGGATATCACCACATGGGCTCAGGAACACTTCAGAAACCCACTGTCAGTAATTATAGTTGGTCGCTACATCTGTAAGTGCAAGTTAAAACTCTCCTATGCAAGTCGAAAACCGTTTATCAACAACACCCAGAAACGCCGTATGCTTCGCTGGGCCTGAGCTCATCTAAGATGGACTGATACAAAGTGGAAAAGTGTTCTGTGGTCTGACGAGTCCCCATTTCAAATTGTTTTTGGAAACTGTGGACGTCGTGTCCTCCGGACCAAAGAGGAAAAGAACCATCCGGATTGTTATAGGCGTACAGTTGAAAAGCCAGCATCTGTGATGGTATGGGGGTGTATTAGTGGCCAAGACATGGGTAACTTACACATCTGTGAAGGCGCCATTAATGCTGAAAGGTACATACAGGTTTTGGAGCAACATATGTTGCCATCCAAGCAACGTTACCATGGACGCCCCTGCTTATTTCAGTAAGACTATGCCAAGCCATGTGTTACATCAATGTGGCTTCATAGTAAAAGAGTGCGGGTACTAGACTGGCCTGCCTGTAGTTCAGACCTGTCTCCCATTGAAAATGTGTGGCGCATTATGAAGCCTAAAATACCACAACGGAGACCCCGGACTGTTGAACAACTTAAGCTGTACATCAAGCAAGAATGGGAAAGAAGCAAGAATGGGAAAGAATTCCACCTGAGAAGCTTCAAAAATGTGTCTCCTCAGTTCCCAAACGTTTACTGAGTGTTGTTAAAAGGAAAGGCCATGTAACACAGTGGTAAACATGCCCTTTCCCAACTACTTTGGCACGTGTTGCAGCCATGAAATTCTAAGTTAATTATTATTTAAAAAAAAAAAAAAAAGTTTATGAGTTTGAACATCAAATATCTTGTCTTTGTAGTGCATTCAATTGAATATGGGTTGAAAACGATTTGCAAATCATTGTATTCTGTTTATATTTACAGCTAACACAATTTCCCAACTCATGGAAACTGAGTTTATATATATATATATATATATATATATATATATATATATATATATATATATATATATATATATATATATATATATATATATATATATATATATATATATATATATATATATATATACATGTATATATATATATATTGTATATATATATATATATATATATATATATTGTATATATATTGTGTATATATATATATATATATATATATATACTGTATATATATCCATCCATCCATTTTCTACCGCTTATTCCCTTCGGGGTCGCGGGGGGCGCTGGAGCCTATCTCAGCTACAATCGGGCGGAAGGCGGGGTACACCCTGGACAAGTCGCCACCTCATCGCAGGGCCAACACAGATAGACAGACAACATTCACACTCACATTCACACACTAGGGCCAATTTAGTGTTGCCAATCAACCTATACACTGTATATATATATATACTGTATATATATATATATATATATATATATATATATATATATATATATATATATATATATATATATATATATATATATACTGTATGTATATATATATATATATATGTATATACTGTATGCATATATATATATATATATATATATATATATATATATATATATATATATATATATATATATATATGTATATATATATATATATATATATATATATATATATATATATATATATATATATATATATATATATGTATATACTGTATGCATATATATATATATATATATATATATATATATATATATATATATATATATATATATACATACATATATATATATATATATATATATATATATATATATATATATATATATATATATATATATATATATATATATATATATATATATATACTTTAGGGGTGTGGGAAAAAATCGATTCAAATTTGAATCGCGATTCTCACGTTGTGCGATTCAGGATCGATTCTCATTTTTAAAAAATCTATTTTTTTAATTCATTTATTTAAAAAAATATATTTATTTTTTTATTTGTTTTTATTTAATCAATCCAACAAAACAATACACAGTGATACCATAACAATGCAATCCAGTTCCAAAACCAAACCCGACCCAGCAACACTCAGAACTGCAATAAACAGAGCAATTGAGAGGAGACACAAACACGACACAGAACAAACCAAAAGTAGTGAAACAAAAATAAATATTATCAACTACAGTATCAATATTAGTTACAATTTCAACATAGCAGTGATTAAAAATTCATCATTGACATTATCATTAGACATTTATAAACATTAAAAAAAATGAACAATAGTGTCACAGTGGCTTACACTTGCATCACATCTCATAAGCTTGACAACACACTGTGTCCAATATTTTCACAAAGATAAAATAAGTCATATTTTTGGTTAATTTAGTAGTTAAAACAAATTTACATTATTGTAATCAGTTGATAAAACATTGTCCTTTACAATTATAAAAGCTTTTTACAAAAATCTACTACTCTGCTTTCATGTCAGCAGACTGGTGTAGATCCTGCTGTAGGGGAGAGTAGAAGAAGAAATCAATATCAATATCAAGTGCATATTTGGGTCTTTAGCATCTAATTAATGGCACTTCACTCTACAAGTTTTAGCCTGTTCCCTTCTGGAGGCACAACATTGATTTAGAAGGATTGTTATGCTGCTCGTATCAACTCACTTTCTGATGGCAAAAGATAGTTTAGCAACGCCATTCACTGTAAACAAAAAGGATTATCATTAAATGAATGGCCGCTGCTCGTCACTGAGAGGATCGTTAGCTTCTTGACAGTTTTCATGTCATTTTCTTTAAAAGGTAATTGTAACGGCAACTAACCTTCCTTTGTCGTTTCCTCGTTTCCTCCCTTTGACCAGTGGTTCCTGCGTACCACAATAACAACAGTATAAGAAGTATAACAAATGACAGGGTGTATTTTCACTTTTCTTCCTGACGAACACTAAGAAGAATAGCAAAAAATAATACAGATGACGTTAGCACAAACACGTCATTGGGGCGCTAGGACGTCTTTAGTCTAATGTATATATGTTTAAACGGGGTCGAAAAATTTTTTTTTCCAAACCTTTTGCTAGACCTTCCAAAACCAAACATCGTCACATTTATGGCAGTTGCTGACAATTTACGACAGTTACTGGCACTTTACGACACCCAGTCTAAACAGAGCAAACTAATAGAGCACAACTACATTGATAGGAAGTGAAAGATAATATTTTAAACTGTATACTAATAATATAGCAAAATACAAAATATACAGTCATGTAAGCTATTGATGTATAATTAAATTACTTTAAAAAAGCATGATATGTAAACATAAGAAATGTGTAATTATGTCCAAAATGGCTCTGACAGTAATGTAGTTTAACTTAAGTTAAAGTACCAATGATTGTCACACACACACTAGGTGTGGTGAAATTTGACCTCTGCATTTGACCCATCCCCTTGTTCACCCCTTGGGAGGTGAGGGGAGCAGTGAGCAGCAGCGCTGGCCGCGCCCGGGAATAATTTTTTGTGATTTAACCCCTAATTCCAACCCTTGATGATGAGTGCTAAGCAGGGAGGTAATGGGTCCCATTTTTATAGTCTTTGGTATGACTCGGCCGGGGTTTGAACTCACAACCTACCGATCTCAAGACGGACACTCTAACCACTAGGCCACTGAGTAGGTTTATCTGGTTTTGTCACATTTGATGTTGGACTTTACAGTAGTAATAGAGTAGACTTTACACTTAGAAACCGGGTACTCAATCTGGTCCCAACCACAGGTCTAAAAAACTAATCTGGATAATGTTCACACTTGTATTTTTGTCAGCAGACCAAACAATGCTCAAAGGTAATCAAAGGTTTAAAGTTGCGCGTCGATTGGACGGTATATTACTCATAGATATGTTTTTGACTACTGCATTTACGCTCCTGGACTCAGGGTGTGTTCACACATGACAAACAGACTACGGTAGACTTATTTTTCTCTACTGATGCAGGTCGCTTGGTCAAGCATGTGAGAGTCCAAGTTTAAAGGGGAACTGCACTTCTTTTGGAACTTTGCCGTTTACAATCCTCATGAGAGACAAGAACACACGTGTATTTTTTTATTATTGGGATTTTAAAGATAAAAACTGCTTGGTTGAAAAACCATCCCTGAACAGAGGAGGTGGTCTGCGACTCCACCTGTCTCCCTTATACAACACTGTCCTTTCAACCATTCCTAAAAGACTCTGCAATTTAGCCTCCAACATATAGTAGGAGTTAGAAACATTCCGGTCACAGAAGGTGACCAGAATGCCATTTGTTTACAACTGAATGGAATGCTTACGCAGGGGATTCCAACTATTTTGGACTGGTAGTAGTCGATCCACAGCGATTGTTCTGCCACACAATACGTCAATGCTAATGAAGGTTAATTACACTTCAACGACTGTCGTTGGCTTTGACAGTTTGCAACAAAACAGCTTATGTATAAATCTAGCCGCTAGACTAGATCTGACCAATCTTAGTCTATGAGCATGAACTGATGAAACCTACTCGGATGAGAGGGGAAACGTCTTCTAAGACAAACCAAACAGTCCAGTTGCGATCGATTGAATGCCCTGAGACTACAAAGACCTGGATGAATGACAACATCTATAGACACGCCATTTAATTAAGTTGTAGTCGGTGATGTCTGCGCTGCTGACTTGTGTACATGCAAGAGGCCTCCCTTTGAACCGGACTTTCACATTATTAACGGTTTCCCCACTTGGAATCCATTGCACCCGGTGACCATTGTCTCACTCATTGTCCCATTGGGTTGAGTTCTTCCTTGCCCGGATGTGGGTTCAAATCCGAGTATGTCATTGTGGTTTGTGAAGATCTTTGAGGGATTTGTGATTAAAGGCTATCTAAATATATTTTTGATTGATGGATTGATAGTCCAAAGTTGTAGTTTATAAATTCCTTACTTTTCTGCTATCCTTTTGTTGTTGGGTTCTAACTTAAATCAGCAGACTCAAAATGGAAGTACTAAAAAATACAACACGACTGATGAGTTGGAGACGCAGTCGAAGGGGGCCGCCTGGAGGAGGACTTCAGCACCGATATAGGACCGGCTGCAAAGCGACACATTTCGTAGAGACAGTCAGAAACTGCTTGAAGATAGTCGGTAAAAGCAAATCTACGTCATGGTGGTGCATTGCAAGTGTTTGCGTGACCCCAGGATGCCAAGACAGCGACCACCGCGCAGGCGAGATGGTCTCTTTATTTGGGCCAACAGGGAAAATTACCTCAGACTAACAAGGAGAAACGATGAAGATAAAAATAATTTTGCTGTCAAAGCTCAATAATAAGGTTGTTTGAATCCAAAAAGAAGAATGTGTAACACAACCTAATGTTCCATACCTTCTGGTAGCGAACACGTCACTGTGTACGCAACATAGATGTCATAGCTTCATCAAACCAGGAAGAGATAATAAATATATTTGTGGCAGCATTTGGCAAAGTTATGAGAGTCACTTTCGCATCTGATAGTACATAATTGTGGCGCGTTCAAGGAACCTTAAATTCGTGTAGTGGAAAGTCCAGGTTGTCAATGAGAACCAAAGTAGATTTAACACAAGAGTTTTATTTTACTCATAATCAAATGGTACAATGGTTGGGTTGAGTTGTCTAGCACACAGAAAGTTTCCCCCCGGGCGCGCCCGTCACCATGAAAAAAGAAGATGGTGCCCAAAACACTGTCTTCGTTTGGCTTTATCCCTTTCTTATCTCTCTTGTTAGTGCGTCAATGTCTTATTTTGTTTTCCCTATCTGTTCCATAACAACTCGAATCTTCCAGACAGTCAACACATTCAGTTAGACAGGTTGGCACGACTCAAAGTTCACTTTTGTCCCACAGAAGAGGAAGAGAAATCAAAATGAGCATACATTTTTGACAGACATGAACTATAGGTCAAAGGTCAGAAATTCTACTACATACCCGCCTTCCAGGGTCTTAAGACCCTGGACCAAAACAATTTCTGATATAGACCACTAAATTAAATCTCTACCGCAGATAGAGGCAAAAACCTCAATGTTTTTATACGAGGCAAAAATTCCGTCTATGACCCTCCTTCAGAGCGATCGCTGTTACCAGCCTGCAGTAAAACCATCTCACAGAACACAATTAGTGGCCTACCCTTTGAGTTAGTAACATAATACCAAAATACTTTGATCATGAACATAATTAGATGAATATATATATGCTTATTCAAGATGTATTTTCACATTAATAATGAATCAAACAAGATCTGGTTTAGAATTAATATAGACTTATGACTGTAAGCTGTTGCATTATTATTTTTCCCGGCATTTGCAATGAATGTAGTTACCAATTGATTTTGTACACACAACTGAATTTCGTATGAGTCCATGTTCGATTAGTGCTCGTATGGATGGCTCGGTGGTGCCTCAGGCTGGTGGCCTGCCGACACCTCGTTGGGCTTTTGGCTGCCTTGGTGAAGAAAGAGATCCACTCAAACAGTCTGTCTCTGTCTGTTCTTGGGGTGTGGTTCAGTCCATTGGGCAGACTGTTTAATGGCATGTCCGTGCTGGCCGAAATTGGGGAAAAGTATGGGGCTTTGGGGAAGGCGGGGCAAAGTATGGGGCGTTGGGGCTTTGGTCCAGGCCCTCGGCTTGCTTCAGGCCTCCTCGCTGCTTCGGCACTCCCGACACTTCTTTCCACAGCTGCTGGAGTCCCGGTGGACACATTGGCTGGCAACGTTAGTTGTTCTCGTCATCGCTGGCAAGGTGTTGTCTCTCCTCTCGGTTCCTTCCAGTCAGGTATCGGGTGTTGGTCCTGGATCGGCTTTGACCGTGCCCCTCTTAGCGAGTGCAAGGGAATCTGGAGTGGCTGCTTTCATCCTCAAATCTGCACAGAGGAACTGGCACACAATATTCTACATTTTGCAAACTTACCATTTTGGTCTCATGGTCTTTCCACCTTCCTAGGAAGCTGCTGGTCCTGAGAAGTGCTGATCTTGTGACTGAAGATGATAACCTGTTTTCTCAAAATAGGTGCCGTTGTTTGACCTAATCTTTTTGGGGAAACCATGTCGGGATATTAGATCATTCACAAAATATTTAATTACTGAATTGGCACCCTCCTTTGAGGGTGGGGTTGCTTTCGCCAACCACTGCAAAATGTCAATCTAAATCATTACGTTCCTTTATCCTTGTACCGGATTGATCATATCGATTAAATAAAACCTCAACACGCTCAAACTTGACCCAATCCAAACTCACCTCCCCCCTCTGTCCCTCTCACAGGGACAGTGTTAGTCGCAGTAATAGTAATAGTAGTAGTAGTATTAGTAGTTTCAGAAACATCCAAGAAAAAGAAAAGGCAGCTGATAGTCAAGTGCAGCAAGAACAGAGGCGGAGGACAGGTCATGTTTGAGGTCACTGTTCGCTTTTGCAATAGTACTTCGATATTTCACAACACCTAGTGAATTATTGTGGCCTCAATAATTCACTAAATAGTTGTATTTAATTTAGTTTATCTATGATGGGACAATGCACAGAAACATTACATTCAGAAACAGATATGTTCTGTACTAGATTATATCTAAATAGCTACTTTCCATCTATAGTCCCTGGCTACCTAAATTAAAGGGATCCACAAATCAAGCACTAAAATTATGACACTAATTAATCATAATAATATATACATTCATAATAATCAATAATTAATCAAAAATAATCATACTGTAGCATGTATTCAATTATAAGAAAAGTCACCAAATGCCCCTTCATGGACACATACTTACCATACAATACAACCACACCTTATTTACATCATCACACAAAGACAATACATGCTCTTGTTCACATCTGTCATCATTCGTAAAAACAACCAAGGTTTTAACAGCCATACCTCACAATTTACAACAAAAATGCTCTCATAGATAAATATAATACTCATTAAATTGATGTGTCAACATAATGCCCCTCTTAGTGACCGTGTGAGCAGCCTTGATTGCTCCAAAGCCACTTTTTAATTTCATATTTTCTATTCCTTTTGTTATAACGTGGAGAAGGCTAATTGGTCTGTACATGTTCTGGTCTTCTTTATTTCCTGCTTTATGGATTTAATCAGGGGAAAGTGTTTTCCGTTATTGATTTAGTTATCAATCGTTGTTATACGAGCAATAATACAATCCTTATATGTTTTTAGGAAGATAGTGTCCAACCCATATATATATCTCTAGATCGTGAGTCTGATAATGCAGCGAAGATTTTGTTTAACTTTGTTTCATTTGTTAATTCTAAAATTAGTCCATCCTGAATAAATGACAATTATTTGCACTGATTTTGAGGGATTTTTTATTCAGGGTTTGTACAGACTGGATGAAATGTTCATCAAAATTACCACTTATGTCCAGACTGTCTGCGATAGTAGCGCCATTGATATTTAATGTTATAGTGTTGTTTCTTGTTTGCGCTCTTAACGTAAGTTTGTATCTGGTTTTCCATAACTCTCTATTGTTCCTTTTTGCAGCTTTAATTAATTCTAAGTGAAAGTCAGCCTTAGACTTCCGCATAAACATTGTAACTTTTGTTCCTCCAAACTTTTAAATCATACGATCTGTATTTAGACCTGTTTTAATTGCTCTTATGGAGCTGAGTCCTCATGTCTTTATTAGAATCCAATGGTATTTTTATTTTAACACTCTTCTTTCTGGTTTTGTATTCGTTTATTTACAGATGTTCTCTTTAATTTTTGTCATCCAATTGTAATTCTAGTAGGGCTGCTTTCATTTGTATCATATAGAAGCCGTTTATAATATCCTTAAGTTTCTTTCTACGCGTCTTATTTAACCAGTCCAGATTAACGTCCTCCATGACGTTACTTCTGTCATACTATGCTGTTTGAGGATGTCTGAAAATGAATCAAGAAAAATGTCTTTAGCTGTGGTCGGTCGGTATACTACAATTACCTTGAAATACATTTCTGAGGAAAATGTGATTTTAATTTCAACATACTCAAATTGATCTACTTTTAATGTTTTCCCTTTCATAAGTCATAATTCCTCCCCCCTTTTGTCACTCGATCTGTCTTTTCTGTAATCTTGTCCCCCGGGACATTAATTAGAACGTAAAGGTGTTGTGGGTTTTAACCATGTCTCTGATAGACACGGTAATCCGGATTAGAGTCTGACAGTAACTGCTGTATTTGTTCAGTATATTTCCTGTGGTAGAAAGTTTATTAATGCGGACACGTTTGTTACTGAATACTTTCTACAGACTTCTGTCTCTCTGCGACTTTGTGTATGTAATAAACAACTATAAATATTTGATATGCTTAAATGTTGTTTTAGCTCAGCTGTTGTGTAGCTGCTAGCTCTTTGTAGCCTACAGCAGAAATGTCCAAATTGCAACCAATAGCTATGTTTTTAACAGACAACCGAAATAATTGATTTGCGTATCGGTTCAATCAGCGGCAGCTACGCCCTGTTTTATCATTTGACCTAAATTTTTTTTGTTTCGTAGGCAGGACAGAGGGAACAATGTGGGTCATTAGTTGTCCATCTTATACCATTCTAATTGTTTTAAGGATAGTTCACATGAGCGGCCATACCTTGAGTCCTACCATATATAAGAGTCAAAAGGCTCCTATTATGAGTCGTCTAATTGGTGATCATACACTTTGGCGGTTTGGGTGGCAGGACACACGGACGCACCTCAGTCAGCCAGTGCTAGGACAGTTGGAGCAGTCCCCGTCTTCCACTCGTTCCTGGGAGGCGTCCCCAGTAGTTGTCAGCTGATGTCGTGCTGTCAGGCAACATCAGGAAGTTCCTTCTGTGCAGTATTGAATTGTCAGGGCACAGTTCGTAAGCAGGTCATTACAAGGTGTGTGCAGGTTGACCACAAAGGAATGCTTCAAAGATTGTGTTGAACATTGTCCGTTGACACTTATGTCCAGCAGGGGTCTGTTTGTATCCTGCTGTTCGTCCTGCTGTCACACCTGTATTTTTTGTGAGCATGTTCTGGCTACACCTTGGAGCTTGTCTTGTTCAGAGAAGTTGGCAGTCCCCCGGCTGCATATCCTTTCCACCCTCGCTTGACCTAGCACAACCGTGGCTATCACCCAAGTCCGTCTGTATGGTTTTATGTTTTGTTGAGGTTTTTTCCTCCAGAATTTGGAACTCAAAACATGTACACCCATCGTTTTCATATCCTCTCGGTTAGTTCAATTTGCATATCACGTTTTAAAATTACAGTCTTAACTATCCCATTAATTGCTAATCAAAAACCTTAATTCAAAGATTATACGTACTACTTCATGTGTATTTAAGTACCCTTTTAATTCACTTAAAGATGATCTATAAGTTAATTTAAACTATCATTTGTCTATCAGTAGGCGCGAGCAAGCTGTCATGCTTGCACTCTGACCTCCCGCTGTGCGTGATACTCTCCAAAACAAAGGAATGTTTTTATTCACGTTTCTCCTTATTTTTCAGCTAAATCTTTTAATCTTTTAACGTCCGTACTGTGTTTATTTTTATTGTCTGCATTTTAAAATATTTAAAATCTCAGGTACCCCTTGGCATACCTTCAAGTACCTCCCTTTTTTGTCCGGGCGGAAACACCATACCCTCATTTGAGAACTACTGGTTTAGCCTATGAAAAATCCTTTGTCTCATACATCATTACACTGTACAACTCCTCTTTGGGGGGCTAGGATGACAGGGAATGCAAAACAATAACAGTGCAATACTTTTTTTTATATCATGGTCGTTAATGCCTAGTTTCTCTTTTAATAGAATCTATTTTGTTTCCATTTATACCCTTATTAGTTACTGTTTACTTTTTAGTTCTTCTTCCAAAGGGAACTCTCCTGAAGGAATCAATAACGTTTTATCTGTCTATCTATCTATCTATTACTAACCCGAGCACAATTCATGATGTCATGCTCATCTTGCAGACAGTTATTTCCATTTAGTTTTATTCTCTATTTGTAATTCTACATGCACCAATGTCACATAGAAATTTGCTTTCTTTGTTATTTATTTACATTATTATTTCTGGTTTACTTGCTGTCTGTTTACTTAAGTTCTCATATTTTGGTCTGTCTTCCTTCTGATTAGAATTTGTTTAACGCTTCTCTACGTTTTGTTTTGACAATGGCGCTGAGTGGCTCTTATCTGTACTTCTTCAGACTCTATGTTTCACAGATGCCCTTAGATGTATTAGAATATACATTTAACTTTTATTTTATTGTGTGTTTATTCCTAAAAAAATTTAAATGTCAATGTATGATCAATTTATCTTTATCAAATTTAAATTCAATATTATTAATTTATTTGTTGTATAACTATTAATTCAAAGTTACAGTGTGTCCTAATCTATGATGTTCGTGCGTGTGTGTTTGTCTCAACTTCCACACAGAAACTGGATGGATCAGATAAGCAACAAGGCTGTACCAAAAAAAAGTATACTAGACATATAAATGAATGATTAATTAAACAATTTTTCAATGTCCCACAATCCGTATTTATTTATTGATATTTAAACGTGTAATTTTCCATATATCTATTATTTTACTGGACTTAGCAAGCACCTACTACTAGCACACTCTACAGACCGAGAATAACTGTTCAACCACACTTAGTAATGCCAAGCTAGATGCTAACCTAGCCTTACTATGCCTCAGTAAGCAAACTTTTGCTAACCTAGCCCAATGCTATGCTAACACAATGCTAACCTAGCTCAATGCTATGTGTCACTCCTCTTCGAACTAATGCCTCACGCAGCTGTCATTCACACAGCCTCGTCACACGCACACACTCTTATCTCAAAATGTCTCCCAGCTTTTTTTTTTTTTTTATATGCGTCACACAGTCACTCACACACAGAGAATTTACCAGCGAGCAAGAGCCTTTTTTCCCGTATTCAAAATCTCAGTGTGTAAAACAACTGTAATATCGCACAGTCACAATCACCAGCACAGTTAAAAACAAATTCAAATGACTGGAATTAGCTCGCAGCGCCCACGAGGGGGAGCCTCCCTGCTTAGGCTGCTGCCTCCGCGATCCAACCTCTTGATAAGCGAAAGAAAATAATTATATGGATCGATCATTCACTCATGTGTTTTCTGTACATAACTTTGTCTATTTTCTCACACGCACACACATAACCAACAATTTCCCAGCTCTTGCAGATCAGCGTGGGTGCGAAAAAAGCGTTAGGGAACTCTCACAAAAGCATGAGGGAGAATTAAAACAGATAAGAAACCAGGTGCTACACAAAAGTTATTAAAATACGCAGATATATATATATAAATTTAAAAACACACATTTTTATTCCACAAAACACTCCCCCCTGGTCCGGACCAATATAAACAACTAATGCACGCGTGCTTTTGTGGAATCGGCCGTCTCATAACACACACACGCAGGTCATTCTTACTCATATAATGGCGATTAACCCATTCAGCGGAGCAAATCCTGCTTTTCCTTCCTGACCAACACGGATAACAGCCTAAGGCGCTGTAGAATTTCCAGGAATCACCTTTCAATTTCTACAGTACATCGTGTCTGGTCAGTCCATATAGTTTCACCAAGTCTCTACCATATGGAGCCCTTACTCTATCCATCTATACTGCAGCAAATTTCCAAATTCGTGACAACTTGGCTCAGTTGATCTCCTCTACCGGAGTCACTGAACGATCACCTTATATCAGGCTTTTTACCCGGCTGCAGCTTCCACATAGACAGATACGTAGGACCTTCATAGACGTCATAAATTTGTGTGGGCCAAATGTCACATCAGTTTAGCCAACCTTGCCTTAAATTTCGCTGTGTCCAACTCCGGCTAACCATGTACTTGCAAAGAAATTTTTCGTCTCACATCGTCTATGCTTCTGCACTCCAAACCACCAAAATTCTATCAACAATCCCCATTTGTTAAAAACAAGAGATTACAAGTTTTCAACAACACACACAGACAAATGATCACATATAATACAACTCAAACCAACCAACACATGCCTCAGTCTAGGTTGTTTTTGGAGAACTATCTTTTATGAAAAAAAATTTCAGTTTTCATCTTACCGATCCCGTTTCTCTTCAGACAGATAACTTTTACACAATAAGCAAAATAGCTTACCTTTTATTAGATGCGCGCGTGCAAGCGTTGTCTGCCTGAGAGAGAAGCCGGATCGGATGTTGACTTGCAGAGTTCTGGACCATCCTGTTCGTGACGCCAATTTTGTAGTGGAAAGTCCAGGTTGTCAATGAGAACCAAAGTAGATTTAACACAAGAGTTTTATTTTACTCATAATCAAATGGTACAATGGTTGGGTTGAGTTGTCTAGCACACAGAAAGTTTCCCCCCGGGCGCGCCCGTCACCATGAAAAAAGAAGATGGTGCCCAAAACACTGTCTTCGTTTGGCTTTATCCCTTTCTTATCTCTCTTGTTAGTGCGTCAATGTCTTATTTTGTTTTCCCTATCTGTTCCATAACAACTCGAATCTTCCAGACAGTCAACACATTCAGTTAGACAGGTTGGCACGACTCAAAGTTCACTTTTGTCCCACAGAAGAGGAAGAGAAATCAAAATGAGCATACATTTTTGACAGACATGAACTATAGGTCAAAGGTCAGAAATTCTACTACATTCGAAACAGAATGGAGACAATGGAGATTTAACCCCAAGTAGCTGCAATAACAATAGTAATAAAACTAGAAAATTCCCGCGGAAATTTTAATGGGCCTGCTATCTGTGCCCTGGACCTCTGGCCGGGGGTCGTTGGAAGCCGCCGTACTTTGAAGATGGTGCCAAGTGTCTGAATCCAAGAGTTTTAGGTGTAACTGTACAAAATGAGCTACAGAGCTAGCCGAAAACGTTAGCATGTTTACATTAAAATGCTAACATTTAGCATGTGTGCTAACGTTAGCATGATAACAGTTAGCATGTTTCATATACCAAGTTATATGACTCTAAGGTGTAAGGCTGCGGAAATTAAAAAAAAGTGTATAATTATATGAAAAACTTAGCATTCTTAAGTTAGCTTGCGAGCATGCTATCGTTAGCATGCTAACAGTTAACAATAGTCATATATCTGTCTATTACCTGACACCTTCTATGTTAGCTACTTATTTTTGTTTATAGTGTCTATTTTCTGCTGGATCTACTCTCTATTTTATGCTGCAGCTGTTACATATACTGTAATATTGTATATGATAATTGTTATATATTGTATATATGATATAAACATATAATATAATATAATATAAAAGTATATATCATATCCTTTACATATATTATGTAAATATTACATATATGTTATATTTTATATTGCTACTACAGTACATTTTTAGTCTATTTTATACCTGCATTGTCCTTTCCATCCTTACACTTTCCATCCTTTGTAACTGAGCTACTGTGTGGAAGAATTTCCCTTGTGGATCATTAAAGTTTGTTTAAGTCTAAGTCTATACCAAGTTATAGGACTCTTGGATAAACGGTTGCAAAACTAGTTCAAAAAGTTAGCATGCTAATTTAAGCATACTAGTGAGCTAAATTTAGCATGCTAAAAGTTAGCTTGTGTGACAAACCAAGTTATATGACTCTAAGGCAGGGGTGGGCAATAATTTTTACCGGGGGCCGCATGAGCAACCCGAGCACTGCTGGAGGGCCACATTGACAATATTTCAAATAAATTTTGCTCAATACAATTAATATATCATAAGATTAATAAATAATAATAATAATAATAATAATTCCATATAACCTAACTTAACTTTATTCAAAAGCAGATTGCTTTTGATGGTTTTATTGAAACTCTTAATTCTTAAAAATGTATATTAGGCTATGTGAAATTGAAATAAGAAAACAAAAACAATCATCGAATCACTGCAATTTATTTTTAACTTGTTCACACTTTAACTTTGTTCCACAAACAAGGAAAAACAACAAACAACTTAACAAGTTTATAGAAATACTGCAATACAACAAACAATAACTTGTTATGTTTTCCACCTCATTTTACCTCTTCAGTGCAAATAATCCAGTCTGTTCTGGGCTTGAACAAGGGTATTGAAATCTGGCTGAATGTCTGAGGTGGCTATGCAAATGACAGCTGAGAGGTGCTCATCAGTGATAGAGGATCTGTGTTTGGATTTGTTGAACTTCATCACAGAAAATGTCTGTTCACATACATAGGTGGATCCAAAGAGGACCAGAATCCTCTGAGCATGCCTTCTCAGGTGTGGAAAGTTCTCCTCTTTGAGGGAGTAGTAAAAGTCCAGCTGTGAGACTGACCTGAAGTGATCTGCCAGAAGTGTGTCAGACTGCAGGTCAATGAGTTCCATCTGAACATCACTTGGTGCATTGTCCACACTGCAGTTGAAGGGAGAAGAAACCACGTGCATTTCACTCTCAAGAGTTTTGAAATCTTGAAATTGCCTCGAAAACTCTCCATGCAGTGCTTCTAACTTGCTTGAGTACTTGTGCAGGTGATTGGCTGATCTTGTGGCTTCCTTTAGTGTTGGCAAGTGGGTCAGAATATTGTCCTTCACTTGGCTTGAGAGAAGCTGCAACTTTCTCATGAAAGCCGTCACTGTACTGTACATCTCATGCACAAAAAGGCCCTTGCGCTGCAGTTTGACATTTTTAACACTGTCTTACAGAACACTTCCTGATGTATAACACAATGCAAAAATGTCAATTTCTGCACAGGGTTAATTTCTGTCACTTTATCCTGCATCCTCTTTAAAAGTCCAACATTTTTCCCCGTCAGATTTGGACAACCATCTGTTGTTACACCTGCCAGCTTGTCCCATTTCAGTCCTAACATGTCCAAACATGCATTTACCTCTGTGAACAAGTCATTACCTGTGGTTGTCCCTTTCATTGACTGCATGGCTGCCATCTCCTCCGTGATTTGAAAGTCTGCAGTTATCCCACGTAAGAAGATGAGCAGCTGGGCGGTGTCACGTACATCGCAGCTCTCATCCAAAGCCAGTGAAAAACAGTCAAAGTCGGCCGTTCTGTTCTTCAGCTGAAGCTCCAAGTTTCCAGCGATGGTCTCAACCCGCCTGGTTACAGTGCGTCGGGAGAGTGACACGTTCTCAAATGCGCCCCTCTTCCGGTATTTTTCCTCGTGCTTCGTCGTGTAGTGGCGATTCTAATTATATTCTTTAAACACAGCAGCCTGTGTACCACACATTAAGCACACAGCTTTACCTTTAATTTCTGTAAAGAAATACTTGGCAGTCCATGTCTTGTTGAAAACACGGCATTCGTCATCAACTTTTCTTTTTTTAGCGTGAGCTGACATCTCGGGGGGTAACCGGGCATCACTTCTCGCTGTGCACCTTCACTCACAGGTTACACACAGACATATGTCCATAAATAACACTTTTCAAAATAAAAGCAGCACAGTTGTATTGCACACACGACATAGATGTTTTTTAACATTTATTTTGGAATTTGTGATTGCCGCTGACACTTAAATTTTAGTGTGCTAGCATGCTCATTTTAGCACGCTAACAGTTATTAAGTGTCACATTCCAAGTTATATGACTGTAAGGTGTATTGCTGCGGAATTAGAGAAAAAAAGTGTAATATTAGCTGGAAAAGTTGCCATGCTAATGTTAGCATACTAGCATGCTAAAGTTAAGAAGCTAGCACATGACTGGGTAAGAAGAAATACCAAAATGCAGTATTTGTTGGTGTAGACATAGAAAGTAGCAAAAAAAGGTAGCATAAGATGCTAGCATGCTAATATGACACACGCTAGCAAAGAAAAGCTAGCATGCTAACGTTCTCACAAGTATGGTTGCAGTTAATGTGCGCACGTTAACTACTAGCAATTTTGCTCGACACTAGGGGTGTGGGAAAAAATGTATTCTCACGTTGTGCGATTCAGAATCGATTCTCATATTTAAAAAATCGATTTTTTTAATTTTTATTTATTTATTTATTTTTTTTTTTAATTTTTTTTTTAGTTAATCAATACAACAAAACAATACACAGCAATACCATAACAATGCAATACAATTCCAAAACCAAACCCGACACAGCAACACTCAGAACTGCAATAAACAGAGCAATTGAGAGGAGACACAAACACGACACAGAACAAACCAAAAGTAGTGAAACAAAAATGAATATTATCAACAACGGTATCAATATTAGTTACAATTTCAACATAGCAGTGATTAAAAATCCCTCATTGACATTATCATTAGACATTTATAAAAATAAAATAACAATAGTGTCACAGTGGCTTACACTTGCATCGCATCTCATAAGCTTGACAACACACTGTGTCCAATATTTTCACAAAGATAAAATAAGTCATATTTTTGGTTTATTTAATAGTTAAAACAAATTTACATTATTGCAATCAGTTGATAAAACATTGTCCTTTACAATTATAAAAGCTTTTTACAAAAATCTACTACTCTGGTTGCATGTCAGCAGACTGGGGTAGATCCTGCTGAAATCCTATGTATTGAATGAATAGAGAATCGTTTTGAATCGGGAAAAAATAGTTTTTGAATCGAGAATCGTGTTGAATTGAAAAAAAATCGATTTTGAATCGAATCGTGACCCCAAGAATCGATATTGAATCGAATCATGGGACACCCAAAGATTCACAGCCCTACTCGACACCATCGCATGTTGAAAAAAAACAGATTTTTGTACTGGGGGAACCCTGTTGTCTGTCTATGTTGTGTGCCCATTGAACTGTTAGTTACGGCCCTGTACAAACACCAGACTCAGATACCTGAGGGGAGGGGCTGTCACGTGACTTCAAATGACTTCATGTATTTAGATCAGGGGTGTCAAACGTACGGCCCGAGGGCCGGATCAGGCCCGCGAACAGGTTTTATCCGGCCCGCGGGATGAGATTGCTAAGTATAAAAATGTACCTGAAATTGTTCAATGAAAGAAACGGCTGTTCTAAATGTGTCCACTGGATGTCGCAATAGCAATTATTTGTATCTTTGTAGATGATGCTACATATGTACAAAATAAACCACGTGATGTTCGTACATCAGTCGAGGAAAATGATCAAACTACATAAATAACATCCTGTAATTTGATTTTGGTATAATTTTTTTATTTAGATAGATTGAAAATTAACACTAATGAGTTGACTGATGAACATTATCACATAATTTATTCAGAAAATATAAATAACGACAAATAAAATATATATACTATTACCGTATTTTTCAGAGTATAAGTCGCTCCGGAGTATAAGTCGCACCGGCCGAAAATGCATAATAAAGAAGGGAAAAAACATATAAGTCGCACTGGAGTATGAGTCGCATTTTTGGGGGAAATTTATTTGATAAAACCCAACACCAAGAATAGACATTTGAAAAGCAATTTAAAATAAATAAAGAATAGTGAACAACAGGCTGAATAAGTGTACGTTATATGACGCATAAATAACTAACTGAGAACGTGCCTGGTATGTTAAAGGCCTACTGAAAGCCACTACTACCGACCACGCAGTCTGATAGTTTATATATCAATGATGAAATCTTAACATTGCAACACATGCTAATACGGCCGGGTTAACTTATAAAGTGCCATTTTAAATTTCCCGCGACACTTCCGGTTGAAAACGTGTAGATATGATGACGTATGCGCGTGACGTAAACAGTTGAATCAGACATCTTGGAATAGGTCCGTCGCCAGCTTAAGTCGTCTGTTTTCATCGCTAAATTCCACAGTATTCTGGACATCTGTGTTGGTGAATCTTTTGCAATTTGTTTAATGAACAATGGAGGCTGCAAAGAAGAAAGTTGTAGGTGGGATCGGTGTATTAGCGGCGGACTACAGCAACAGAACCAGGAGGACTTTGAGGATAGCAGATGCGCTAGCCGAACGACCTCACCTTGACTTCCTCCGTCTCCGGGCCGCTGACCGCATTGGTGATCGGGTGAAGTCCTTCGTCGTACCGTCGATCGCTGGAACGCAGGTGAGCACGGGTCGTGATGAGCAGATGAGAGCTGGCGTAGGTGCAGAGCTAATGTTTTTAGCACAGCTCTGTCGAGGTTCCGTAGCTAAGTTAGCTTCAATGGCGTCGTTAGCAACAGCATTGCTAAGCTTCGCCAAGCTGGAAAGCATTAACCGTGTAGTTACATGTCCAGAGTTTGGTAGTATTGTTGATCTTCTGGCTATCCTTCCAGTCAGGGACTTATTTGGTTTGTTTCTATATGCAGTAAAGCCCGATGCTATCACGTTAGCTCAGTAGCTAAAGTGCGTCACCGATGTATTGTCGTGGAGATAAAAGTCACTGTGAATGTCCATTTCGCGTTCTCGACTCTCATTTTCAAGAGGATATAGTATCCGAGGTGGTTTAAAATACAAATCCGTGATCCACAATAGAAAAAGGAGAGAGTGTGGAATCCAATGAGCCAGCTTGTACCTAAGTTACGGTCAGAGCGAAAAAAGATACGTTCTGCACTGCACGCTAGTCCTTCACTTTCACGTTCCTCATCCACGAATCTTTCATCCTTGCTCAAATTAATGGGGTAATCGTCGCTTTCTCGGTCCGAATCTCTCTCGCTGCTGGTGTAAACAATAGGATAATGTGAGCAGTCCTTCCTCCGGTGTCGTCACGCTACTTCCGGTAGGGGCAAGGCTTTTTTTTATCAGAGACCAAAAGTTGCGAACTTTATCATCGTTGTTCTCTACTAAATCTTTTCAGCAAAAATATGGCAATATCGCAAAATGATCAAGTATGACACATAATGGATCTGCTATCCCCGTTTGAATAAAAAAAAATCATTTCAGTAGGCCTTTAACGTAACATATTATGGTACGAGTCATTCAAATAACTATAACATATAGAACATGCTATACGTTTACCAAACAATCTGTCACTCTTAATCGCTAAATCCCATGAAATCTTATACGTCTAGTCTCTTACGTGAATGAGCTAAATAATATTATTTGATATTTTACGCTAATGTGTTAATAATTTCACACATAAGTCGCTCCTGAGTATAAGTCGCACCCCTGGCCAAACTATGAAAAAAACTGCGACTTATAGTCCGAAAAATACGGTAACCGCAACAGGTAATTGTAAAAAAAAAAACAACAACATTACGATTTGTACAATTTCAGAATGTGCTTGTTCTATTTTTAAACAAAGAAAATCATCTGACGTTGTCTTTATTTTTAAGTTATCGTGCCGTGATTTTACCAGTCCGGCCCACTTGGGAGTAGATTTTTCTCCATGTGGCCCCCGATCTAAAATTAGTTTGACACCCCTGATTTAGATGAACCTGGCAATATTACACAATGACAGCAGTTTATGTAGGATTTGTTTAAAAACTTCACAATGTCTGATTGTGGGCAAATGCCTGGAGATATGGACTTTTTGTAAAAACCGTGAGCGGATGATAATCTCCACTTTACACTACGAAGAAAAGGGAAACTTCACATATATCTAATCATATTTAAGTGAATAATGACATGTTGTGTGATTATTAAAACTCACATTCTGGCTACTTTCTATTAAAGTAGGGTTGGGGTCTCATCAGGCGTAAAAAAAAAAGTCATAATAAAGACCAGAAAAATCTTCTTTCGCGTAACACACAGCCTGTACGAGATTTGGAAATAAAAGCCCCTGAAATGAGCTACAGTAAATGCCACTCTTGAAAAGTTGGCACTGATAAATATCTCATGTCAGCCTGCTTTAGCGCAGGAGCTTGACACCATTTTTGCTGCTCCGTGATCCAAATACCACTTGAGGTGTTTTTCCGTGCAGCTGGCAAACCTGCAGACGGAGGCGCTCAGTATGCACGGACACGGCTAAAGCCTCTCTTCGTGTTCCGAGCCTGGAAATCCACAGGCGGCTCCTAGGATGTTTTGTGACATCGAGAGAGCCCGACCAGTCGTTTGTGTCGGAATCAATGTTGCCTCTGTGGGGTCCGCTGTGGTTTCGCTTCCTGCGGTTTGACGTTTGCTTTTAGCGTGCGGATGGAACAGAGCGCCACAAGCTTGGGTTAAGTTCGCCCACG
>NC_084733.1:64305730-64355730 GCF_033978785.1 Entelurus aequoreus | reverse complement strand
TCACAGATGCTGGCTTTTCAATTTTGCGCCTATAACAATCCGGATGGTTCTTGTCCTCTTTGGTCCGGAGGACAGGACGTCCACAATTTCCAAAAACAATTTGAAATGTGGACTCGTCAGACCACAGAAATCTTCTCCACTTTGTATCAGTCCATCTTAGATGAGCTCAGGCCCAGCGAAGCAGACAGCGTTTCTGGGTGTTGTTGATAAACGGTTTTCGCCTTGCATAGGAGAGTTTTAACTTGCACTTACAGATGTAGCGACCAACTGTAGTTACTGACAGTGAGTTTCTGAAGTGTTCCTGAGACCATGTGGTGATATCCTTTACACACTGATGTCGCTTGTTGATGCAGTACAGCCTGAGGGATTGAAGGTCACAGGCTTAGCTGCTTACGTGCAGTGATTTCTCCAGATTCTCTGAACCCTTTGATGATATTACAGACCGTAGATGGTGAAATCCCTAAATTCCTTGCAATAGCTGGTTGAGAAAGGTTTTTCTTAAACTGTTCAACAATTTGCTCACGCATTTGTGGACAAAGTGGTGACCCTCGCCCCATCCTTGTTTGTGAATGACTGAGCATTTCATGGAATCTACTTTTATACCCAATCATGGCACCCACCTGTTCCCAATTTGCCTGTTCACCTGTGGGATGTTCCAAATAAGTGTTTGATGAGCATTCCTCAACTTTATCAGTATTTATTGCCACCTTTCCCAACTTCTTTGTCACATGTTGCTGGCATGAAATTCCAAAGTTAATGATTATTTGCAAAAAAAAAAAGTTTATTAGTTTGAACATCAAATATGTTGTCTTTGTAGCATATTCAACTGAATATGGGTTGAAAATTATTTGCAAATCATTGTATTCCGTTTATATTTACATCTAACACAATTTCCCAACTCATATGGAAACGGGGTTTGTATGTAATATATATATATATATATATATATATATATATATATATATATATATATATATATATATAAATATATATATATATATATATATATATATATATATATATATATATATATATATATATATATATATATATATATATATATATATATATATATATATATATAATGTATATATATGTGTGCATGTATATATATATATATGTGTTTATATGTATATATATATATATATATATATATATATATATATATATATATATATATATATATATATATATATATATATATATATATATATATATATACAAGATGCAACCTGAAAGTAATGTGCAACGCACAGGGAAACCTGGTGAGACGGAGGAGAGGCTGGGGCAGGACACAAACCACAGTCCCCAGAATCTCCAGGCACATGATGGAGATGGGGGCAGGAGTAGCATCGCTGGTGTGACGGAGGCAGCAAGGCACCACAGTGAGAGGGAAGTCACTCAGGATACCAGACGGCATGGCCAGAACACTTGTGCTGGAGGCGTTCGGAAAGAACGAGTGAACTGGCCAACTGCAGCTGAAAGGAAAGAATGGGATATGTTTGACCGTGATGTCGACCAGGTGCTGGAAGCGGCGATCGCAGGAGACGTGGGAAAGAAGCTCAAGGCCATGTCCTCGATAATCTGGAGTATTGGCGCTGATCGCTTCGGAAAGAAAGAACAAAAAGGCAGAGTAAACATCCAGCCCAAGGAAAACAGACGCCTGAAGGAGATAGCAATCCTTAGAGGAGATCTGCGTAGGCTTAAGAAGGCCTTTCGTGAAGCAACAGCAGATGAGAAACCAGCTCTCACAGAATTGCGAAACGGCCTGAGGGAGCGCATTAAGATCTTGCGACGAGCTGAGTGTCACCGCAGGAACAGGAAGCGGCGGTTGAAGGAAAGAGTGGCCTTCACAAAGAACCCATTCAACTACCTGTCGAAACTCCTGGGTGACAAAAGATCAGGAGAGTTGAAAGCAACAAAGGAAGTGGTGGAGGAGCACCTTCGGCAGGTCCACAGCGATCCCAGGAGGGAGGACACTTTGGAGGAGATGGAGAGGCTCATTAAACCAGCTGAACCAACTATTCCTTTTAAGGCGGAGGAACCAAGCTGGCAAGAAGTCAACAGCTTCCTCAAGAAGGCAAGAGGAAAATCAGCCCCAGGGCCGAACGGCATCTCGTACAATGTTTACAAGCATTGCGAAAGGCTCAGGAAAGGACTCTGGAAGCTGCTGACGGTGGCGTGGAGGAAGAATTTCCTTGCTGATGAATGGCTGGTGGCTGAGGGGTGCTTCATCCCTAAGGAAGAAAACTCTTCAGGGATTAAGCAATTCCGTACCATCTCCCTCCTCAATGTGGAAGCTAAGCTCTTCCTGGGGATTCTGGCGAAGAGGTTAACCACCTTCATGTTGGATAATGGCTACATGGATACTTCAGTTCAAAAAGGTGGCATTCCGGGGGTATCTGGCTGTCTCGAACACACCAGCGTAATCTCCAAGATCATCGAGGATGCAAAGAGGAACCACGGAGACCTAGCAGTCTTGTGGCTTGATCTAACAAATGCCTATGGAACGATACCCCACAAGCTAGAGCTGACTTTGAAGACCTACCACATACCAGAGCGATTCCAGAAACTCTTGCGTCAGTACTTTGACGGGTTCAACATGCGATTCACCTGCGGAGAATTCACCACCAACTGGCAGAGACTCGAAGTGGGCATTGTCACTGGCTGCACAATTTCAGTGATTTTATTTTCTGCAGCCATGAACCTTCTTGTCAAGTCGGCAGAGAAGTTAGGTCGAGGCGCAGTCCTTGCAAGCGGAATCCAGATGCTGCCCATTAGAGCGTTCATGGACGATCTTACCATCACAGCAAGATCAGTGCCAGAAGGAAGATGGATTTTGGAGGACCTGATTGAGCTCAACAATTGGGCAAGGATGGAGTTCAAACCGGCAAAGTCCAGAAGCCTAGTTCTGAAGAAAGGGCGTGTTCAGGACCAGTTTCGCTTCAAGATCAGGGAGAACATCATCCCAACTGTCCAAGAGAAACCTGTGAAGTGCTCGGGGAAGTGGTATAGGGCAGACCGCAATGACCGGCTGAGTGTGAGAGAAAGGCTTAGCCAAGCAGAAGCCTGGATGACATCCCTCGAAAAGAACGGCCTCCCGGGCAAGTATAAGGCCTGGGGTTACCAACATGGGGTTCTCCCCCGTCTGCTCTGGCCACTCCTGGTTTATGAGGTACCTGTATCCACAGTTGAGAGTCTGGAGAAAAAGTTGAACACCTACTTGAGGAGATGGCTGGGTGTCCCAAGAAGCTTCTGTTCCATTGGACTGTACAGCACAGGAAGCAAGCTACAGCTGCCAATAACATCCGTGGTGGAGGAGTACAAGGTGACAAAAACACGCCAGGCCATGATGCTACGAGACAGCAAAGACGAGCGAGTACGGCAGGCAGGCATTGTCGTCAGGTCAGGCAGAAAGTGGTTAGCCAGCAAAGCACTGAGGGAGGCGGAGGATCGACAGCATCACGCGGACATTGTGGGATCAGTAGCCCAGGGAAGACTTGGTCTGGGTTGCTCATCCAGAACAAGATGGAACAAAGCTGACCCAAAGGAGCGGCGAGGCTTGAAACAGAGGGAGGTCCGAAAGGCTGAGGAGGAAAGCCGGTATGTCAAGGCAGTAGCCATGAAAAAACAGGGCAGCTGGACTAGATGGGAGAGTGTAAAAGACAGATCTCTAACCTGGCAGGACATCTGGAGCATGGAAGGCCACCGGATCAAGTTCCTGCTGTGTTCTACATATGATGTCCTGCCCACCCCATCAAACCTCCATACTTGGGGAATGGTAGAGAGCCCCAGCTGCACACTCTGCGGGAAGATAGCTAACCTGGAGCATGTCCTCTCCTCTTGTCACTCAAGCTTAGCAGATGGCAAGTTCCGGTGGCGTCATGACCAGATCCTTGCTCAGCTGGCAGAAGGTGTTGAGCAGGCCAGGAAGAGGACAAGGCAGCTCTCCAATGGGCCACGCTTCATCCACTTCGTCAGGGCAGGTGAAAGCGCAGCAGCAGGAGGGAGGAACAAAGGAGTCCTGGCACAGCAAACGACTGGGAGATGCGGGCCGACCTGAAGAAGCAGCTCAAATTCCCAGAGGAGATAGCCCACACTACCCTGAGACCTGATATTGTTCTGTGGTCTAGAGGAACCAAACAGGTGGTGCTTATCGAGCTGACAGTACCTTGGGAAGAGAGGATGGAGGAGGCGTACGAACGCAAGCTCAAGAAGTACCAAACCCTCATCCTCGAGAGCCAGCACAATGGATGGAAGGCCTGGAACCTACCGGTGGAGGTGGGCTGTAGAGGCTTTGCGGGGCGGTCGCTCTGGAGAGCACTCGGACTGCTAGGGATCGAGAGGCTGGCTAGGAAGCGGATGGTAGCCAACACCCATAAAAGGGCAGAGGAAGCATCATGCTGGATTTGGTTACAAAGAAAGGTGCGGTGGCAGAGCCGACCTACTGAAGGACTAGGGACATAGAGTTGGGTGGCATTCAGCGGGGGTAGATCCAGGACGCTGGATCTGCCGTCGAGCCCCTCCGAAGCGTCATGGGCTTAATTCGACGAAACGTTGATGACGGGGGGTGCCCATTTGAGAATCTGCTGATGCCAACCAACTCATGTCCAGTTGAGGTATGCGGTCAAGCTTAGTTTTGGCTCAGGGAGGAGGACGTCCCTGCCATGCAGAGTCCCGCCGGTGCCTTGATGGAAGGAGAGATGAAGAGAGCGAGGCCACAGGCTCACAGATGGTGCAGGGGCGAGTACCTGTAAAGGTGAGCCAGTTGCGATACCCTTGATGTATGTGTTAATATGTATGTGTGTACAGTATATATATGTGTGTGTGTGTGTGTGTATATATATATATATATATATATATATATATATATATATATATATATATATATATATATATATATGTATATATACATATATATATATATATATATATATATATATATATATATATATATATATATATATACTGTATATATATATATATATATATATATATATATATACATAAGTGTATATATGTATATCTTTTTTTTTATATATATATATGTGTGTGTATATATATGTGCGTATATATGTATACAAATGTATATATATATATATATATATATATATATATATATATATATATATATATATATATAGTTACTTTACATGCAGTCGGCTTGCGGCCCTTGACCAAATTTGTTTAGCCCAATTTGGCACCCAAGTCAAAAAGTTTGGACACCCCTGTACGAGACCATGAAGTCATCAACACCTGATTACAAATACTAGTACAGTATACAGCACATGATATATAACACAATGTTACAATGTTTTGTTTAGCGGACTGTATATTAATCTGTAGTAAAGCAAATAGAATTAGATGTTTCAATCCCTTTGGTAAGTAGGAACAATCTTGACGGTAGCAGTCGGTGTGGAGTGGTGAAAGGGAGGGTAAGTATGTCATTGGGGTCTTCGGGTGGGCACCCTGCTTCATCGACGTTTCGTTGATTTGAAGCCCACGACGTCTCCAGGGGGCTCAACGATGTACCTAGCGTCCCAGGTACACCCCCCTCCATGCCATACCCTCCATATCCTGTTGGACTCTGCATGGCAGGGTCGTCCTTTTCCCTGAGTCAGGCCTAAGCCTGACCGCATACCATTGTCTCTCATTTTACTGCCCAATTGGGTCCTTGCGCCTAATCCCGAGCCAGTTGCTGGCTTTTTCGGCAGCTCTTGACATGGACTTGATAGTCTGTTGGAGGGAGCGTCCTTTCACCCCCATTTTTCTCAACAGACTGATGGTAGATGTGGCAAAAAATCCCCTGCATCCCACCTCTACTGGGAAAATGCTGGTCTTCCAGCCGTTCTGGGATGCTTCAGCTGCCAGGTCAGAATATTTGTTTTTTTTTCCTCTCGTAAGCCTCTTCAACCCCTTCTTCCCATGGTACTGTCAGCTCCACGACATAAGCCAGTTTTGCTGTTGGAGACCACAGGACCATGTCTGGCCGGAGTGTTATAGCCATTATTTCTGGGGGAAACACAAGCTATTTATCGAGGTCCACTTCCAATTTCCAATCTCGAGCCGACTGCAGGATGCTTGCATTATTTGGTGTTGTTTGACACTCTTGATGTTGGCCAGCTGGTACAAATTGTGTGAAGTGAACCTTTCCTGCTGGTGTTTGTGGGAGATTGTTTGTGGTGGTTCGCCTCTGTTCCAGTGTTGATGCAAGCTCTCTGAGTACTTGGTTATGCCGCCAAGTATAGCGTCCTTGGGTGAGACTTATAGTACACCCTGATAGGATATGCCTTAGAAATGCAGGTACTTGACACAGGGAACAGGCGGGATCTTCTCCGTACCAGGTTTTCAGATTTATGGGGGACGGTAGCAGGTCGTACGTGGCTCTGATGATAAAACTCAGCCGTGCTCCCTCCATCTGCCAGATGTCATACCAGTTGAGCTTTTTCTTCTCCAGGCTTTCCCAGTTGGTCCATCTCCCCTGCTTGGCCATTGAGACGGCTTTAGCATGTCGCTCTCCCTCCTCCTGTCTCCTGATTTCCTCTACTACTAGCCGTCTCTTCTGCTCTGATGTTGCTTTGTGCCATAGGGGAGGTTTTGGGATGAGTCCGAGCCCTGCTCTCCCATGCTGTACTTGCCCAACCACATCTCTGAATTGAAGAGCAGACTTTGCACTCTGAACAGCTTCTGATGGAATCCACTTCCTTGCCGCTGTTCGAATGACTGCATCCTCAGTTTCAGTTAGCGGACTGTATATTAATCTACATTAGTTGGATAGGTTTTAGTATCTTTAAGGTAAAAAAAGTGACCCCGGGCAAAAACTTTTAACCGCCCCTGGTCACAGCGTTATGTTTCCTCAAAGACACAATCCATGAATCTTACGTATTCAACCTGCTTAGTTGTCATTAAAACCCAAACCGTTTGTGTTCTATGTGATTGAATATATTGAAATTAATTTCTCCTGCTCTTTTTTTCCTTCTCATATTTTAGCTTAGCTTGTCTTCAAAGAAGCTTTGTATTTGTTGCTCTGCCCACCTGAGATTAGCTCAAACAATCCGATTATTTCCACCTTCATGGGGGGGAGGAAAAAAAATGTTCCCTAATGTTTGTTTGTCAGACCGAGCTGACTGCTGAGCCGCAAATAGACGCTGACACCGGGACGCTGACAAGAAAGAGGGAGAGACAGGGGTGGAAATAAAGCACATTTACACCTAAAGAACTCCATTCAAAATTCAAAGACAGCCACAAACACAATCGCACATCCAAATACGCACAGATTCCCTCCGTGGGAGGTGAAATAAAGAGGTTATTCATGCTGGGGAATGTTGGCAAAATAAATAGGTAGGAAAAAAAACTGCTTTTATTCCCTTTCCTCTGCTCTCAATAGCTCTGTTTAGCAACAAGCATTTCACATTTGAGATATATGTAATAATATATATGTTTTTAACCTTACATCTGCAAGCATGCAAAACTTCTGTGGTTTGATATTTGGAAAAAAATAATAAAAAAATCGAAATATATAAAAGATTCAGTCGATCAGTTTCCTTTTGCTCCCATGAATTACTTAGGTTGTTTCATTGCCAAATACCCAGAAATGTATATACATATACTATATACATATGTATGTACATATATCATCACATGTAACGGTGGTTCTTTGGTCAAATTTTTTCATCGATTATGTTTTACCGACTACCTCCAAGCCCACATATGCAGTCCTCTCCAAGGTTTCTCATAGTCATTCACATCGACATCCCATTGGGGTTGTGAGTTTTTCCTTGCCCTTATGTGGGCTCTGTACCGTGGATGTTGTTGTGGTTTGTGCAGCCCTTTGAGACACTTGTGATTGAGGGCTATATAAATAAACATTGATTGATTGATTGACTAAACGATGTGGCAGACCACTTTAAATGATGGGGCAGACCACTTTAAACGGTGTGGCAGACCACTTTAAATGCGTGGCAGACCACATTAATGACGTCCCAGACCACATTAAACGATGTGGCAGACCACATCAAACAAGGTAGCAGCCCACATTTAATGATGTGGCAGACCACCTTAAATGAGGTGGCAGACCACCTTAAACGAGGTGGCAGACCACTTAAACGAGGTGGCAGACCACATTAAACGAGGTAGCAGACCACGTTAAACGACGTGTCAGACCACTTTAAATGATGTGGCAGACCACATTTAACGATGTGGCAGACCACTTTAAATGATGTGGCAGACCACATTTAACGATGTGGCAGACCACTTTAAATGATGTGGCAGACCACATGAATGACGTCACAGACCACATTAAACGAGGTGGCAGACCACATTAAACGAGGTAGCAGACCACGTTAAACAACGTGTCAGACCACTTTAAATGATGTGGCAGACCACATTTAACGATGTGGCAGACCACTTTAAATGATGTGGCAGACCACATGAATGACGTCACAGACCACATTAAACGAGTTGGCAGACCACATTAAACGATGTGGCAGACCACTTTAAATTATGTAAGAGACCCCTTTAAATGATGTGGGAGACCACGTTAAAAATGGGGTAGACCATGTTAAATAATTATGATAAATGGGTTATACTTGTATAGCGCTTTTCTACCTTCAAGGTACTCAAAGCGCTTTGACAGTATTTCCACATTCACCCATTCACACACACATTCACACACTGATGGAGGGAGCTGCCATGCAAGGCGCTAACCAGCAGCCATCAGGAGCAAGGGTGAAGTGTCTTGCCCAAGGACACAACGGACGTGACTAGGATGGTAGAAGGTGGGGATTGAACCCCAGTAAATGATGTGGCAGACCACATTAAAAGAGGTGGCAGACCACATACTGTAAATGACGTCATAGACCACATAAAACGATGTGGCAGATCACATCAAACAAGGTACCAGACCACATTTAACGAGGTGGCAGACCACATTAAACAAGATGGCAGACCACTTTAAAAGATGTGGGAGACCACTTTAAATGATGTGGGAGACCACATTAAAAAACGTGGCAGACCACATTTAACGATGTGGCACACCACATAAATGACGCCATAGACCACTTAAACGATGTGGCAGACCACTTTTAAATGATGTGGCAGACCACTTTAAACAAGTAGGCAGACTGCTTTAAATGATGTGGCAGACCACATGAATGACGTCACAGACCACATTAAACGATGTGGCAGACCACATTAAACGCGTGGCAGACCACTTTAAATGATGTAAGAGGCCCCTTTAAATGATGTGGGAGACCACGTTAAAAAATGTGGCAGACCATGTTAAATGATGTGACAGACCACTTTAAACAAGGTACTAGACCACATTTAATGAGGTGGCAGACCACATTAAACAAGATGGCAGACCACTTAAACGAGGTGGCAGACGACATTAAACAAGGTAGCAGACCACTTAAACGAAGTGGCAGACCACTTTAAAAGATGTGGGAGACCACTTTAAATGATGTGGGAGACCATGTTAAAAAATGTGGCAGACCACATTAAACGATGTGGCAGACCACATAAATGACGCCATAGACCACTTAAACGATGTGGCAGACCATTTAAACGATCTGGCAGACCACTTTAAATGATGTGGCAGACCACATTAAACAAGGTGGCGCTCCATGTTAAATGATGTGGCACTTTAAACAAGTAGGCAGACTGCTTTAAATGATGTGGCACACCATACTAAACGAGGTGGCAGACCACGTTAAATGATGTGGCAGACCACATTAAACAAGGTGGCAGACCATGTTAAATGATGTGGCAGACCACATAAATGATGTCACAGACCACATTTAATGATGCGGCAGACCACTTTAAATGATGTGGCAAACCATGTTAAATGATCAATCATCAATAAATCAATGTTTATTTATATAGCTCTAAATCACAAGTGTCTCAAAGGGCTGTACAAGCCACAACGACATCCTCGGTACAGAGCCCACATACGGGCAAGGAAAACTCACCCCAGTGGGACGTCAATGTGAATGACTATGAGAAACCTTGGAGAGGACCGCATATGTGGGTTAAGATCAAGAAGCAGCAACATAGATGAAGCATCAGAATCCATCGTTAGCAATAGATCATTAGTCATTTTTGCAAGGGCTGTCTCCGTAGAGTGATTTGCCCTGAAACCGGACTGAAAAGGTTCACAGAGATTGTTAGACGCTAAGTGTTCATTTAGCTGCTGTGCTACAATTTTTTCGAGGATTTTCGAGATAAACGGAAGGTGGGACACCGGCCGGTAGTTTACCAGGAGATCAGGATCGAGGTTAGGTCTTTTGAGTAGAGGATGAATAACCGCTTTTTTGAATGCTAGGGGAACAGTGCCAGAGGAAAGTGATAAGTTTATAATATTTAACACTGATGGACCTAATAATACAAAAAGCTCCTTGATAAGTTTCCCAGGAATTGGGTCAAGTAAACATGTTGTTTGTTTTGTCCCATTTACACATTTTGACAATTCCTCCAATGTTATTTCATCAAAGAGAGAGAAACTATTTTGGAGGGCGGTATCCGTCGTATATACAGTCGTATTTGTGTTAATAGAACCCAGTTGTAGCTGAGATGCATTGTCTTTAATCTCTTTTCTAATGACTTCAATTTTCTTATTAAAGAAATTCATAAAGTCATCTGCTGTGTGGGTGGAGCTACTGGGAGGAGTCCCTTGTTGGGTTAGCGATGCTACTGTACTAAACAGAAATTTAGGTTCATTTTTGTTCATCCACATCCAGAATTGTCTGTCGGTCGTATGTGATCACAGAGTGTTCACGCTTTGAGCCAGCCATGAAATTGACAGAAATGACGGGTGTTTTTTGCCAAATCGCTCTACACTCCCAAGAGCGTTAGCATAGCCGCAGCATAGCCATAGCCATGCGCCGCCATTTTTTTTCAAATTATGTGGCAGACCACTTCAAACAAGGTGATAGACTCCTTTAAATGGTGTGGCAGACCACATTTAACGATGTGGCAGACCGTTTTAAATGATGTGACAGACCACATTAAACATTGTGGCAGACCACTGGAAATGAAGTGGCAGACCATGTTAACTGTATATCCTGCCCTCCACTCTGCGCAATTTGCTGGTAGTCCCTCCCAGTCTCCTCCTCTCTGGAAGTGCACAAAATGCCGCAGGAGAGCTGAACATGCACACAAATAAGTTGTTGTCAGTCTGATGTTGCATCAAAGGATCCCCGAGTTCGTATTTTGTTGCAGAAAATAAATGTCATTGTCACAGGTATGGTTTTTTTTACTCTAATTATGAACTACTCATTTATGTTGCTGAGCTGTAATATCGTGAGGAAAAATAATTAAGGATGCGCACTTAAGGTGTGAGAAATGGAGAACACACACAGAAGTTGTGGAGAATACCAATTAACACTCCAACCGCAGCCAACAGGCCTCCAACCCAACAGGCAGCGAAAAGCGTGAGTATAGCCCAAGCAGAGGGGACGTACGTGACTGGAAGGGTGCAACATCAGGAATCTCTTGGCGCTGAGTGACGGAACTGGAGAGCTTAAAGGCCTACTGAAACCCACTACTACCGACCACGCAGTCTGATAGTTTATATATCAATGATGAAATCTTAACATTATAACACATGCCAATACGGCCGGGTTAACTTATAAAGTGACATTTTAAATTTGTCGCTAAACTTCCGGTTCGAAACGCCTCTGAGGATGACGTATGCGCGTGACGTGGCCCGGCGAACACGGGTATGCCTTCCACATTGAAGCCAATACGAAAAAGCTCTGTTTTCATTTCATAATTCCACAGTATTCTGGACATCAGTGTTCGTGAATCTGTTGCAATCATGTTCATTGCATTATGGAGAAGGAAGCTGAGCAAGCAAAGAAGAAAGTTGTCGGTGCGAAATGGACGTATTTTTCGAACGTAGTCAGCAACAACAGTACACAGCCGGCGCTTCTTTGTTTACATTCCCGAAAGATGCAGTCAAGATGGAAGAACTCGGATAACAGAGACTCTAACCAGGAGGACTTTTGACTTTGATACACAGACGCCTGTAGAGAACTGGGACAACACAGACTCTTACCAGGATTACTTTGATTTGGATGACAAAGACGCAGACGTGCTACTGTGAGTATGCAGCTTTGGCTTCTAAACATTTGATCGCTTGACCGTATGTGCGCAACTTTTTTTTGCGTATGTACGTAACTTTTTTAAAATATATAAGCTTTATGAACCTTGGGTTAGGTGAACGGTCTTTTGGGCTGAGTGATTGTGTGTGTTGATCAGGTGTTTGAATTGTATTGGCGTGTTCTATGGAGCTAGGAGCTAGCATAGGAGCTAGGAGCTAGCATAACAAACATGCAGGTGTTTTTATGCAGGATTAATTTGTGGCATATTAAATATAAGCCTGGTTGTGTTGTGGCTAATAGAGTATATATATGTCTTGTGTTTATTTACTGTTGTAGTCATTCCCAGCTGAATATCAGGTACCGTGAGTATGCAGCCTTGGCTGCTAAACATTTGATAGCTTGACCGTATGTGCGCGTCACGTACGTAACTTTTTAAAAATATATAAGCTTTATGAACCTTGGGTTAGGTGAACGGTCTTTTGGGCTGAGTGATTGTGTGTGTTGATCAGGTGTTTGAATTGTATTGGCGTGTTCTATGGAGCTAGGAGCTAGCATAGGAGCTAGCATAACAAACACGTAGGTGTTTTTATGCAGGATTAATTTGTGGCATATTAAATATAAGCCTGGTTGTGTTGTGGCTAATAGAGTATATATATGTCTTGTGTTTATTTACTGTTGTAGTCATTCCCAGCTGAATATCAGGTCACCCCCGGCTCTCACAGCATCTTCCCTATCTGAAGAGCTTCAACTCCCCACTAGTCCTTCACTTGCACTTTACTCATCCACAAATCTTTCATCCTCGCTCAAATTAATGGGGAAATTGTCGCTTTCTCGGTCCGAATCTCTCTCACTTCATGCGGCCATCATTGTAAACAATAGGGAACTTTGCGTATATGTTCAACTGACTACGTCACGCTACTTCCGGTAGGGGCAAGCCTTTTTTTTATCAGATACCAAAAGTTGCAATCTTTATCGTCGTTGTTCTATACTAAATCCTTTCAGCAAAAATATGGCAATATCGCGAAATGATCAAGTATGACACATAGAATAGATCTGCTATCCCCGTTTAAATAAAAAAAATTAAGTAGTACGCCTCGTCACTCAGAACCCGGGAACTGCAACAAAAAACAGACAGGCAGCCAGGTCATGACAGTTCCAGGAGAATCGGAATGGTTTTTGGCGATGCCCGATGCTCAATGCCCAACCTGATATAGAATGTTCGTAAATGTCCTTTTATTCTTGTTTTATCCATAACATTCCTCTTATCCTTGTTTTATCATACGTCTGTCGTTGTAAAAAGAAGAAATTGGGTTAAAAAAAAATGGTTGAGCTCATTAGCAGGTTAACAAACGATAGAGCTAATCTAAACTAATGATCTCGCTTTGCTACAGCTAGTTTTTGGGGAAAGGCGTTATCGCTAGCTACCAAGCGCGTGCGACATTACCACACCAGTAATGACGACACGCTGGATGAGTTGACGTTCAACCAAAGCTAAACTTTTTTTCCCCTTGCTTCACCTTCACCTACATTGCTTGCCGTGATACGATGACACATTCCCAATGTTAATCAGCTTTCAGAGTGAGTAAGACATAGTTTTGTTTCGAGAAGAGGCACTTTAGCATCTGGAAGGGGTGACGCGGTGTCACCTTGCATACGCTGCCGTGGTGGAATCATCGGATTTGAAGGTCTGAGCGCAGTAAATGACTTGTGGGGGATTGTTAATGTGCCTTCTCAAAAACAGCAACAACAAACTCTTCACTTGACTGACAGACGCTTTCCTGCAATAACATGATTGCAAAACCTTAACAAGGGGCTTCCAGTGTGACTCCTGCACTTTTATTGACAGCTGAATGCTGCATAAGCTGCCCACTCCCATTCCCACGTTGGGTGGGAACGCACTCACTTTCTGCTTGTGTAACGGGGGGCAGCCGGAGTGGCTGCGCCAGATGTACGTTGGTAAACCTCAATCCCTGATAGCTTCAAATAGTGTGCTAGCCGCTGGGTTAGCAGCTCAAGTTTTTAGCCTAGTAGCTAGCACAGGTCTCCTCTTAATCGGACGGTCGTGAGTTACCGCCCCGCGCGGAGCAATGGCAACGTGGCAAGATTACAAAGAAATCGCAGAGACCGCTACAGTTGGACATTCAGGGCCTTGCAAGTGTGTGTGGGAGGGATGTTGTACAGGGGTTGAAATATTGTTTTTCTGTCATGTAAGTTATAAAAAAAATCTCAAATGTTAAGAGAAAACTAGAAAATTTTGATGGGCCTGCTATCTGTGCCCTGGACCTCTGGCCGGGTCTAGCATGTGCACATTTAAATGTTAACGATGGCATGCTAACAGTTAACATGTCTCACATATCAAGTAATATGGCTGCAAGGAGTATGGTTGCAGAAGTAGAGAAAAAAGTGAAGAATTAGCCAAAAAGGTTAGCATGCTACTATTAGCTTGCTAGCATGCTAAAGTTTGCATGCTAATAGTTAACAGGTGTCACATATCAAGTTATATGACTCTGGTGTAAGCGGTTGCAAAATTAGCTCAAAAAGTTATGATGTTAATGTTAGCATGCTAGCAAGCTAACATTAGCATGCTGTCAGTTAGCATGTGGCACATACCAAGTTATATGACTGTAAGGTGTATGGCTGTCTAATTAGAGAAACAAATGTAAAGTTAGCTAAAAAGTTAGCATGTACATTTTAGTATGTTAGCATGCTAACATTAACATGCTAGCAGTTAACAAGTGTCACATACCAAGTTATGTGACTCTAGGGTAACGTGTTGCGAAATTAGCTCAAAAAGCTAACACTTTAATGTTAGCATGCTAACAGTTAGCATGTTTCACATACAAGAAGGCTGTGCAATAAGAGAAAAAAAGTGTAAAATTAGCACACAAAAAAAGTTAGCACACTAACAGTTAACATTTGTCACATTCCAAGTTATATGACTGTGAAATTAGAGAAAACAATGTAATATTAACTGGAAAAGTAGCCATGCTAATGTTAGCATACTAGCATGCTAGCGTTAAGAAGCTAGCACATGACTGGGTAAGAAGAAATACCAAAATGCAGTATTTGTTGGTGTATACATATAAAGTAGCAAAAAAGCTAACGTTCTCACAAGTATGCTAATATATAATTTTTATTTTAACAATAATGCGGTTGTTTGAATCAATTATAGGCTTTTATACCCAGAAAAAGGTAATCAATCTATTTGTGGCAGCTTCGGAGAAAGTAATGATTAAACTTTTGCATCTCATTGCGCATAACTGTGGTAAATATAAACAAATGGGTTATACTTGTATAGCGCTTTTCTACCTTCAAGGTACTCAAAGCGCTTTGACACTATTTCCACGTTTATCCATTCACACATACATTCACACACTGATGGCGGGAGCTGCCATGCAAGGCGCTAACCAGCAGCCATCAGGAGCAAGAAGTGTCTTGCCCAAGGACACAACAGATGTGACTAGGATGGTAGAAGGTGGTGATTGAACCCCAGTAACCAGCAACCCTCCGATTGCTGGCACGGACACTCTACCAACTTCGCCACGCCGCCCCATTCAAGGTGCATTCAAGGACCCCTAATTACAGGTAAAAAAAAAACTATAGGAATCACTAGTTTTCAAAAACAGGGTGAGGCTTAATCTCCAAAAGTTGCACTCATAACAAAGTTATCCGCTGATGATAATAGTGCACGCATCAGCTCATCTCTACTTTACACACTGAATTAGAGGAAAACTGGACATATTTACCGTATTTTCCGGACGATAAGCCACTACAGTTTTCCCACGCTTTGAATCCTGCGGCTTGTAAAACGGAGCGGCTAATTTTGGGATTTTTCTTTGGTGATGGCTATAATGTTTTTTATTAAACTAATGGTTTTCATGTAACACTAACAGAGACTATGAAAAGATGCCTTTATTGTTTGTGCAATGGCGCCATCTTTTGGACGAGTTTGCTCACTGCAGGTGCTGCTGGTTGAAAATGTACTTCCTGTTTTGTGCCTTGAATCGTAGGTATAACCGTCCATAGCATTGCATCTAGAAAGGCTTCTTCACTCATCACTCCAAGCAAGTGATGAGTGGGGGTGTGGGCTGGGGTGTATATACCGGGAGTGGCTAATTGTTGGCTTTTTTTTTTTTCGCTAATGCCTATAATGTTTTGTGGTCAATAATTTGCATTAAACCCAAGCGGAGGACTAAAATGGTGTGGTATTGTTTGTGCTATGGCGCCTTCTTTTGGACCAGTTGGCTCACTGCAGGTTTTGCGGGTTAAAAATGAACTTCCTGTTTTGATGCCGTAAACTGGATATAAGCGCTCATAGAATTTTGCTCGAAAGGATTCATCATTCATCATTTCAAGCAAAGTTTGAAGTTTTACAATATACCAAAACAATTTTTAATTTCTAACCCGTCCCATGTGTGATGTCTGTAGGAGTGTTTTCATTCATATTTGTGCATGCTATCGTAATGTAATGAAGCTAGCGTTGTTAGCATTAACTAGTATGCTAACACGAGTATCTGTTAGTATTATTAACTTACAACGGCATTTTTTTGGTATTGTTTCAGTTTCGTAAATTCCTCAGTAAATTCACCAAAATGTCACCGTGGAGTTATTGAGTTGGTTTAGCTTATTGGAGAGCCAGCTTGTCCATGACCAGGACTTCTGTTTTGTTTGATCAGCCCTTTTACTGCCGTGTGACAGACACCGTTTGGAAACAATTAAGGTATGTAAATAAACATTTACAAACTCTTTCGTACCGGTATATATCTGCGGCTATATTAGCTTCAGTGTGGCTAATATATGTAAAAATATTTATTTCTTTGTGGTCGGTGCGGCTTAAATACCGGAAAATATGTTATAATATTATTTCAGTGAATATTGACAGATTATATTTAAAACCATATCCATTAAACTTTAAATTAAAATTGTTGCCACATTTTTGTAAAGATAACTCAATAAACAAATATTTTGGGTGGGTATCTAGATATGTTTTAGATATGTTAATCGCATCTTTTAAAGTCAAAACCTAATTTGGAGTTTTTTACATGTGTTTTCCACTGGAAAAAACTCCAGAATATTACCAAGCATATCTTTCTCATTTCTAGACAAAATATCTAAACAAACTTAAATCAAGTCACAATCCCATTAATAGCAATTTTACAGTCAGGCATAACAACTTGTTTTCAGGCAATCGATCCTCTGAGGGGAAAAATACAACTTTTGAGTATCACAAGTTTGTTGTAAGACGCAAAACTTCTCAATACTATTAAGTATAGCTAATAATAACTTGTAATTGCTCACTTCAACATCACTTTGATGTTAAAGCTTAAAGGTGCCATATGTAATAATGTGGCCAGAAATGGTACTGCAATCACGGTCAAAATTCTAACAACACATTTTACACAGAAATTAGGCTATTTTCAGGAACAAGTATGTAATGCCTGCGTACAATATCACAACAAATGTCAATCATATGGTTATTGGCATTACTGTCAGAGAGAATACATCCAACGCTAGCAATGGTTATACTGGTGAAAATAAGTGGAGCATGCTTAGCAGCCTAATGTACGACAGACAAAACTAAAGGAGGAGACATTTTACCAAGGTATGCCTATAGGCTACTGTTTCAAACGTTTCAGATTGTCATATAACTTGGTACATGTAGTCCACAATATGCAAACACCAATGAGGAATTCTTTTATCATGTGATTTGGCTGTCTCCATACGTTTCACATTGCCATGATGCTAATGTTGGAACCCATTTCCTCAGCGCATCAGCATATTGAGAAGGAAATAGGTTTTATTTGTTTAAAATATAGTTTGCCCTGTCAGTTGGATGACACATCGACATACAGGGTAACAGCCATATATTTCCCTCGTTAGCCTACATGTCGATGTGTCATTGACCGGGCTAGCATGCTAAGTATTGGTTTCAGTAACAAACTAGCTTTGTTAGACAAGATCATAGACTCTATTGGACAATATAGTTTACATACCAAGTGTACATTTCCATTTATTACAAGTAATAAGAAAACGTAAATGCTTGCCTTACCTATCAAGGAGGAAATTAGCAAGTTTGGCATCAAATGAAAAAATCTTGTCCGCCTTCAATAGTCTCCATCTTTCAAAGCCATCTCTCGTTTTGTTCCTGGTTTTGTCATGAATAAGTTGAGAATGGTAACGAGGTCTTTGAGATTTACTAAGGTCTGACATGTTTAGTAACTTTACCAGTGGCAGTAGCCAGACGAAGATGGCGGTGCGTAACTGGCAACCTGCATGTGAATGTTACGTAGACTGACCATGCGTCCTCTTTTCCCCAGACATGGCCTCTTTTGCGGGGCTGTCCGGGCTGTCCGGGCTGTCCAGGCGGAGTTTCTTAAATGCCTCAAATGTCCGGCATTTTGAGTTAGGGTTACGTGTATTTTCAATGTACGTTCAGGGTTAAGAAGGGGTTCAAAACAAAACAAATTGTGAAGGTGTGCGCATCCAACCAACACAAAATGTAAACAGACATGGTCACTGAACTTTGTGGATATTATAAAAAACGTCCAATCACCATAATTTTTTTTTTATATATTACAAAGCGTGATGGGAAAATGCTTAAGACTCTCCATACTTATCCATGTTTGCTGCATTTTAGCTGCTTGATAATTTCTGATTGATTACAAAACTTTAAGGAGGTTGTCACATAAGTAAACAAGGTAGAAGTCAAACTTTTGCATACTCTTAAAGGCCTACTAAAATGAAATGTTTTTATTTAAACGGGGATAGCAGATCTGTTCTATGTGTCATACTTGATCATTTCGCGATATTGCCATATTTTTGCTGAAAGGATTTAGTAGAGAACAATGACGATAAAGATCGCAACTTTTGGTATCCGACAAAGAAAAGCCTTGCCCCTACCGGAAGTAGCGTGACGTAGTCAGTTGTACATTTCCGCAAAGTTCCCTATTGTTTACAGTGATGGCGGCCAGAAGTGTGAGCGATTCGGACCGAGAAAGCGACGATTTCCCCATTAATTTGAGCGAGGATGAAAGATTTGTGGATGAGGAAAGTGCAAGTGAAGGACTAGTGGGGAGTGGAAGCAATTCAGATAGGGAAGATGCTGTGAGAGGCGGGTGGGACCTGATATTCAGCTGGGAATGACTACAACAGTAAATAAACACAAGACATATATATACTCTATTAGCCACAACACAACCAACCCAAAGGACCGTTCACCTAACCCAGTGGTTCTCAAACTTTTTTTGTCATCCCCCACTTTGGACAAGGGGGAGTTTTCAAGCCCCACCTGCCCCCATCGCCCCAACAGAACGCTAATGCCAAGCTTAACATTTTCAAATTTATCGAACATCAAGTAACATCAAGTTTTATACATTCAAACTCAATAACATAAAATAAAATCAAGTTCAATAATAAATAAAATAACTGTGCAGCTGTGGTATAACTTGCATCAAGTTCAATATCAAATAAAATAACTTGCATCAATTCAATAATAAATAAAACAAAAGTGTTATAACTTGCATCAAGTACAATAATAAATCAAAAAAAGTGTTATAACTTGCATCAAGTTCAATAATAAATCAAAAAAAGTGTTATAACTTGCATCAAGTTCAATAATAAATCAAATAAAAGTGTTGTAACTTGCATCAAGTTCAATAATAAATCAAATAACTTGCATCAAGTTCAATAATAAATAAAACAAAAGTGTTATAACTTGCATCAAGTTCAATAATAAATAAAACAAAAGTGTTATAACTTGCATCAAGTTCAATAATAAATCAAAAAAAGTGTTATAACTTGCATCAAGTTCAATAATAAATCAAATAAAAGTGTTATAACTTGCATCAAGTTCAATAATAAATCAAATAACTTGCATCAAGTTCAATAATAAATAAAACAAAAGTGTTATAACTTTCATCGAGTTCAATAATAAATAAAACAAAAGTGTTATAACTTGCATCAAGTTCAATAATAAATCAAAACAAGTGTTATAACTTGCATCAAGTTCAATAATAAATCAAATAAAAGTGTTATAACTTGCATCAAGTTCAATAATAAATAAAACAAAAGTGTTATAACTTGCATCAAGTTCAATAATAAATCAAAAAAAGTGTTATAACTTGCATCAAGTTCAATAATAAATCAAATAAACGTGTTATAACTTGCATCAAGTTCAATAATAAATCAAACAACTTGCATCAAGTTCAATAATAAATGAAAATAAAAGTGCCACTTCGCAATCTTTGCCAAAAAAAGGACAGGGCAAGTGAACATGAGTTTTACAGTACTCCAGCATTAGTGGCTGCAATGAGTCTGTTTTGCACTGCACAGCTTTTCAAATCGGGGTTGCAGGCTTGACACTGCCACTGTTAAAACCTCATTGAATTCGGGGCTGAGCTGCCTTGACGCGAGTGTTTCCCGGTGAATGACACATTGTGTCCAATGCGCATTTGGCGCAACCCTCTTTATTAGAGCCTGCAGCCCGTTTCTTGACTTTGCCATGCGCGCCATCAGAGCAAAAGCCCACACAGTTTTCCCATTTAAGGTCGTGTTCTTTGAGGAAACTGTCCATTATCTTGAACAGCTCATCAGCACTGGCTCTATTTTTTATGTATTTGCAAAACAGCAAATCCTCGCACAGTGACTCGCCATTCACAAAGCTTCCGCTTAGCCCCGCCCCCATTAGTTACTGTTGCTGTCTGTCAAACTTTCGCTCCTACCTAGAAATGTAAAGCATACAGGAAAAATAAGTAATTTACATTTATCTATATAGCGGATTTCACAGACAGAATCACAAAGTGATTTCCAGTGTGTATAGAAAATGAAAGCATAGTAAAAAACAAAATCAAAGAATATAATAATAAAAAAATAAAAAAAATCAAAGTGAAATTTCCTCCCGTTCCTCGCGCCCCACCTGTCATGTCCCTATTCCCCACCAGTGGGGCGCGCCCCACACTTTGAGAAAGGCTGACCTAACCCAAGGTTCATAAAGCTTATATATTTACCCAAAGTTGCGTACATGACACGCACGTACGGGCAAGCGATCAAATGTTTGGAAGCGCGCGGGTGGGACCTGATATTCAGCTGGGAATGACTACAACAGTAAATAAACACAAGACATATATATACTCTAATAGCCACAACACAACCAGGCTTATATTTAATATGCCACAAATTAATCCCGCATAAAAACACCTAGGTGTTTGTTATGCTAGCTCCTAGCTCCTAGCTACTAGCTCCCGTCCATATAACCCGCCAATACAATTCAAACACCTGCACAACACACACACAAAGGACCGTTCACCTAACCCAAGGTTCATAAAGCTTATATATTTAACCAAAGTTACGTACGTGACACGCACGTACGGGCAAGCGATCAAATGTTTGGAAGCGCAGCTGTGTACTCACGGTACCGCGTCTGCGTCTGTGTATCCAAATCAAATTAATCCTGGTAAGAGTCGGTGTTGTCCTAGTTCTCTACAGGCGTCTGTGTATCGAAGTCAAAGTCCTCCTGGTAAGAGTCTCTGTTGTCCGAGTTCTTCGATCTTGACTGCATCTTTCGGGAATGTAAACAATGAAACACCGGCTGTGTTGTGTTGCTGACTTCCCTCGCAAAATACTCCGCTTCGCACCGACAACTTTCTTCTTTGCTTGCTCAGCTTCTTTCTCCATAATGCAATGAACAAATTGCAACAGATTCGCCAACACAGATGTCCAGAATACTGTGGAATTTTGCGATGAAAACTGACGACTTTAAGCTGGCCGCGGTGCTGGACTAAAATGTCCTGTCTAACTCGTGACGTCACATCCGCAGCGTCATCATACCAAGACGTTTTCAGCAGATATTTTGCGGGAAATTTAAAATTGCACTTTAGTAAACTAACCCGGCCTTATTGGCATGTGTTGCAATGTTAAGATTTCATCATTGATATATAAACTATCAGACTGCGGGTCGGTAATAGTGGGTGTCAGTAGTGTCATGATCCATGGTCCGGATCATGTTTTTGTGTTTTCTGTTAATTTTGGACTCCTTTTGTTATTTGTTGTGCTCCTGTGAGTTTGTTTTGGTTGTCATGGTCACTCTTTGTGTGCACCTGTCTCTGATTAGTGCTCGCCCGCTCACCTGCTTCCCGAGCGCTAATCAGAGGCATTATTTAAGTTGCCTTTGCCAGTCACTCGTCCTGCTCTCATTGTGTTTGCTCCATGCACTTGTCACGTGAGTTTTTGAGTTCTAGTGTTCCTTGTCTTTTGCCTATGCTAAGTAATAGTTCCTTAACTTCCCGTGCGCTCTGCACGCATCCCTGTTGTTTTTGTTTATTGGATGATTTATGATAAATAAATCACTTCCTACCTTACGCCTTCGTCCGGAGCCGTTCCTTTGCATTGGGAGAACAACCGCGCAGCAAGCTGCGACCCCCCGTTCGTGACAGAATGAGAGCAGCAACCGTTCTCCCGCAAATGGACCAGAGGGAGATGGATGAAGGTACGCGCATGGTGTTGCGAGCGATGGAAGTGGAGACGCTTCACTATTCGACGGAGGAGAGGTCGAACCTTATGTGGGGACCTGGAGGCTCCCTTATCCCCATCGACTCCCTCTGGTCCGAAGACATCGCCGCTACACAGCAGTACCGGACGCGCAGGCAAAGGCGGAAGCCGTCCAGAAGGGCTTCGCCTCGCCGTCAGAACGCGTCACTCCCGCAGGCTCCTCCCCCGGACCGAAGCAAGTTGCAGGCAGCCCAGTATCCTTCCCCCGATGACGTCACTCCGTCCACGGCTGATGACGTCATGGCCCAGAATTTTTTTTTTCTGAATTCTGTCTCCTTGCGTCAACAACCTCCTAAAGACTTTAATTCTAAAATTATACCTTGTCAGGACATTCTTTTGAAATTTAGATGTCAGCCACAGTCTCCTTCTGAGTGCCAAGCTCCGCCCCCTAGGACTCTAGCCCCGCCCACGTCAGTGACTTTTTCCTCTCATCCTCCCAAAAGACCTCAGGTGGGGGGTGGGAAAAGACATTTTGGACAATTTAGAGGGGAGGATTTTGCCCCCCTCCTGACTTCCCGCCACCCACCCGTAAAGACTGTTCCAGACCGCAAGCAGCGCGTCTGGTATCCGCCCCTTGAGGGGGGGGCTGGGGCCGGGAGCTGTGCTGGTGGGGCTGCTCGGCTGCGCCCAGCCAGGCAGCAACCTCCATCCCGGCCGCCGCCACCTGTCCTTCGGCCTGCCAAGCCGCAACCTCCAGCCCGTCCTCCACCACCAGTCCGTCGGCATGCCAAGCCGCAACCTCCTGCCAGGCCACCTCCGCCAAAGTCACGACCAACACCTCCAAGTCTGGTTTCCACACCAGTACCTCCAAGTCTGGTTTCCACACCAGTACCTCCAAGTCTGGTTTCCACACCAGCACCTGCTCCAAGTCTGGTTCACGCACCAGCACCTGCTGCAACGACAGCGACTCCTGCTACAACGACAGCGACTCCTGATGCAACGACAGCGACTCCTGCTGCAACGACAGCGACAGCGACTCCTGCTGTAACCACAGCGACTCAAGCTGCAACGACAGCGACAGCGACGACAGCGACGTCGACTCCTGCTTCCACTGCGACGTCGACTCCTCCTGCTTCCACGGCGACGCCTCCTGCTCCCACGGCGACGCCTCCGGCTTCCACGGCGACGACGCCTCCCACAGCTTCCACGCCTGCTTCGCCGACGACGTACCGACATCCTCATGCCCGGCGGGCCGCACCTCGGCTGGTTCCCACACCAGTACCTGCACCTCGGCTGGTTCCCACACCAGTACCTGCACCTCGGCTGGTTCCCACACCAGTACCTGCACCTCGGCTGGTTCCCACACCAGTACCTGCACCTCCTCCTCGGCAGACGCCTGCACCTGCTCCTCGGCAGACGCCTGCACCTGCTCCTCGGCAGACGCCTGCACCTGCTCCTCGGCAGACGCCTGCACCTGCTCCTCGGCAGACGCCTGCACCTGCTCCTCGCCAGACGCCTGCACCTGCTCCTCGCCAGACGCCTGCACCTGCTCCTCGCCAGACGCCTGCACCTGCTCCTCGCCAGACGCCTGCACCTGCTCCTCGCCAGACGCCTGCACCTGCTCCTCGCCAGACGCCTGCACCTGCTCCTCGCCAGACGCCTGCACCTGCTCCTCGCCAGACGCCTGCACCTGCTCCTCGCCAGACGCCTGCACCTGCTCCTCGCCAGACTCCTGCACCTGCTCCTCGCCAGACGCCTGCACCTGCTCCTCGCCAGACGCCTGCACCTGCTCCTCGCCAGACGCCTGCACCTGCTCCTCGCCAGACGCCTGCACCTGCTCCTCGCCAGACGCCTGCACCTGCTCCTCGCCAGACGCCTGCACCTGCTCCTCGCCAGACGCCTGCACCTGCTCCTCGCCAGACGCCTGCACCTGCTCCTCGCCAGACGCCTGCTCCTCGGCAGACGCCTGCTCCTCGGCAGACGCCTGCACCTCGGCAGACGCCTGCACCTCGGCAGACGCCTGCACCTGCACCACGCCAGACGCCGGTGGTACCTGCAATCACGCCAAACTCGCCGGTGGTACCTGCAACCACGCCAGACTCGCCGGTGGTACCTGCAACCACGCCAGACTCGCCGGTGGTACCTGCAACCACGCCAGACTCGCCGGTGGTACCTGCAACCACGCCAGACTCGCCGGTGGTACCTGCAACCACGCCAGACTCGCCAGTGGTACCTGCAACCACGCCTGACTCGCCGCCGGTGCCTGCTGCCACGCCTGCCATGACGGCGCCGGTGCCTGCTGCCACGCCTGCCATGACGGCGCCGACACGCCCACCTCCTCGTCGACCACGGATGTGGCCGCTCCCTGGTCGTCCGCCTCGCCAAGTGCGCCCACCTCCCCGTCGGCCACGAATGTGGCCATTCCCTGGTCGCCCGCCTCGCTTGCTGCAGCGGCGTTCCACTCGCCGCCGCCACTTGACTTTGCCTCGGTGGATTCGGGGACACTTGGCCTGGCGACCCACCTCCAAGTCCTCCCTCCGCCCGCCCGTGACTTTTGACCCTGCTTGTTTTTTGTTTTTGTTTTCATATGGACATCTTGTATCTGTCCTTGAGGAGGGGGTACTGTCATGATCCATGGTCCGGATCATGTTTTTGTGTTTTCTGTTAATTTTGGACTCCTTTTGTTATTTGTTGTGCTCCTGTGAGTTTGTTTTGGTTGTCATGGTCACTCTTTGTGTGCACCTGTCTCTGATTAGTGCTCGCCCGCTCACCTGCTTCCCGAGCGCTAATCAGAGGCATTATTTAAGTTGCCTTTGCCAGTCACTCGTCCTGCTCTCATTGTGTTTGCTCCATGCACTTGTCACGTGAGTTTTTGAGTTCTAGTGTTCCTTGTCTTTTGCCTATGCTAAGTAATAGTTCCTTAACTTCCCGTGCGCTCTGCACGCATCCCTGTTGTTTTTGTTTATTGGATGATTTATGATAAATAAATCACTTCCTACCTTACGCCTTCGTCCGGAGCCGTTCCTTTGCATTGGGAGAACAACCGCGCAGCAAGCTGCGACCCCCCGTTCGTGACAAGTAGGCCTTTAATATCCAATTATATTACAATTAATACAATACGTGTGTGTGTATGTATGTATGTATACACACATATATACATACATATATATTTATACATGTATATATTTATATATATATATGTATGCATGTATGTGTGTGTGTATATATGTATATGTATGCATGTACTGTATGTGTGTGTGTGTGTGTATATATATATATATATATATATATATATATATATATATATATATATATATATATATATATATATATATATATATATATATATATATATATATATATACATACATACATACATTATATATACACTACCGTTCAAAAGTTTGGGGTCACCCAAACAATTTTGTGTTTGAGCCTTCATTTCTAAGAACAAGAATAGACTGTCGAGTTTCAGATGAAAGTTGTCTTTTTCTGGCCATTTTGAGCGTTTAATTGACCCCACAAATGTGATGCTCCAGAAACTCAATCTGCTCAAAGGAAGGTCAGTTTTGTAGCTTCTGTAACGAGCTAAACTGTTTTCAGATGTGTGAACATGATTGCACAAGGGTTTTCTAATCTTCAATTAGCCTTCTGAGCCAATGAGCAAGCACATTGTACCATTAGAACACTGGAGTGATAGTTGCTGGAAATGGGCCTCTATACACCTATGTAGATATTGCACCAAAAACCAGACATTTGCAGCTAGAAAAGTCATTCACCACATTAGCAATGTATAGAGTGTATTTCTTTAAAGTTAAGACTAGTTTAAAGTTATCTTCATTGAAAAGTACAGTGCTTTTCCTTCAAAAATAAGGACATTTCAATGTGACTCCAAACTTTTGAATGGTAGTATATAGATAGATAGATCATCCCTCTCTGTATAGGGGACTGCCTTCTCACTTTAAGAGTTAACTTCTTTTGTCTTACTTTTAGATCTCTCTTGGCGATGCTATGGTTGCGATGTAAGGGCTGGTAAAACTTGGCGAAGTACTATTCTGTCTGGGTGGTCCTTTTTACTCAACATATATGTCATCCAAAAGAACTTGGGTGTGACCAGTGTGTTTTATTCCCTGAGAGGAAGACTGGTCGAGCGCAACATGATCCATTCATCGTATCGTTACAGGGTTAGGACTGGTTCATTGAGTTGTGTTTAAAGATGTCTTTAGAAAAGGCAAGAGTTGACAGACTGTGTGGGAGTAAACACGGCGATTAGTGCGCTGCGGAAGCCTCTCTGGGCCGGTCTCACAAATATGACACTTTGTTTTGACGGCGGCCCAAACACTGGCGAGTCATTTGGAACGCGTCGGGGTGAGTTGGTGAGACGCTCGGTGCGTTTTTCATCCGGATGGATTGAGTGTGACAACTGTTGGAATTCATGAATAATAGAGCAAGCGTGCGCGCCCCCCCACCCCCGGGGGCGCAAATGTAAATAAAAAATGTCGGGCCGCCGCCGCCATACAGGTCGGATTGCTTCCGACAGGCAGAGCTCAAATGTTGGGCTGTGATTACGACCGCTTTGGGTTGAGCGTGCGTCGTAAACTCTGACGTTCGCCCTCAGCCTGTTTTCCTTCTGAGTCACTTCATCCATCCTGAACACTAATGCTCAGCGCTGCTGTTCATGACCCCACAAAGGACCCTGCTATTGTTGCTATGGTGACAACATCGGATTATTGGGGTCTTAGCGTTTTAATGGCCGAAAAATAACCCAGATTTACGCCGTAAACCAGTGAGCAACATCAGACGTTCCCACTGTAGCCATAACAGCATCACACATGTCCCAAACCTGACATTATAACAAGTTAAATGTGCTATCATATTTTCTAATTATTTTAACTAGGGCATCACAAGTGAGTGATTTAGCCCACTTGCAATGAAAATAACAAAAATAACTGTTTTTATGAGCTATGTATTAGTGTTGTATGTCAGGTGGGGTCCTACTTTGGAAAGAACTTGTACCACTTTAAATCACATTTTGTTCCCTTTAAAACATTCACATGTTGCACAATGAGATGTAAGCATGGGATAAAGTGTACATACCTGTAACTTTGTCTGTAAAATATATATTTTTTATTAGCATTTCTGTAAACTAGTAACAGCATTTCACGATTAATATTCATAAATGAACATTCTTAAAACATGACAGGAGAATAAGCACTTGTACTCCTTTAAATCACATTTAGTTCCCTTTAAAACATTGACATGTTGCACAATAAGATGTAAGCATGGGATAAAGTGTACATTCCTTTAACCCCATTTCCATATGAGTTGGGAAACTGTGTTAGATGTAATTTTATATATATATATATATATATATATATATATATATATATATATATATATATATATATATATATATATATATATATATATATATATATATATATATACGGAATACAATGATTTGCAAATCCTTTTCAACCGATATTCAATTTGAATACACTACAAAGACAAGATATTTGATGTTCAAACTCATTAACTTTATTTTTTTTTTTTGCAAATAATAATTAATTTAGAATTTCATGGCTGCTACACGTGCCAAAGTAGTTGGGAAAGAGCATGTTCACCACTGTGTTACATGGCCTTTCCTTTTAACAACACTCAGTAAACATTTGGGAACTTAGGAGAGACATTTTTTAAGCTTCTCAGGTGGAATTATTTCCCATTCTTGCTTGATGTACAGCTTAAGTTGTTCAACAGTCCGGGGTCTCCGTTGTGGTATTTTAGGCTTTATAATGCGCCACACATTTTCAATGGGAGACAGGTCTGGACTACAGGCAGGCCAGTCTAGTACCCGCACTTTTTTACTATGAAGCCACGTTGATGCAACACCTGGCTTGGCATTGTCTTGCTGAAATAAGCAGGGGCGTCCATGGTAACGTTGCTTGGATGGCAACATATGTTGCTCCAAAACCTGTATGTGCCTTTCAGCATTAATGGCGCCTTCACAGATGTGTAAGTTACCCATGTCTTGAGCACTAATACACCCCCATACCATCACAGATGCTGGCTTTTCAACTTTGCGCCTATAACAATCCGGATGGTTCTTTTCCTCTTTGGTCTGGAAGACACGACGTCCACAGTTTCCAAAAAAAATTTGAAATGTGGACTCGTCAGACCACAGAACACTTTTCCGCTTTGTATCAGTCCATCTTAGATGAGCTCAGCCCCAGCGAAGCCGACGGCGTTTCTGGGTGTTGTTGATAAACGGTTTTTGCCTTGCATAGGAGAGTTTTAACTTGCACTTACAGATGTAGCGACCAACTGTAGTTACTGACAGGTCGCCCGTAAGGACCAGATGAGTCGCCCGCGGGCCTGTTCTAAAAAAAAATAAAAAAAATTTTTTTTTTAAATAAATAAATAATTTTTTTTTTTTTTTTTTTAATTAAATCTACATAGAAAAAACACAAGATACACTTTCAATCAGTGCATCAACCCAAACAACCTCCCCCATGCACACTCATCCACACCCACTCACACAAAAGGGGTTATTTCTTTCTGCTACCAATATTCTGGTTCCCACAACATAGACAACACATCTGCAAGGGACACAGTCCCTGAAGCACACTTGATTGTATAGGCTGCTGGTCCACTAACATTTTCATTAATTACTATTTTTTATGTAATTATTTTTATATTGTTTTACTTTCTTTTTTATCCAAGAAAATGTTTTTTATTTATTTATCTTATTTGATTTGATTTTTTTTAAAAAGGGCCTTATCTTCAACAGACCAGGTTGTCAATTAAATTAGATTTGTTTAAAGGGTTTTTTAAACCAGGCCCAGTCCAGATAATGTCCAAGTCGGACTCAGCAACACACACCTTCATTCATGTACACAGAAAAAAATTAGGGAACACAACAGATTGCATATAATTTATAAACAAAATTACATTTTCAAAATAAGCATTTATGTACAGTCCAGATTATGTCCAGGTCACTCAAATTAGGGAACACAACAACAGATATCATATAATCTATAAACATAATTATACTTTCAAAATAAGCCTTTGAGGACTTCTCATCTTTTTTTTAAATGTTTTTTGGCATCATTATCGTTTTCAACCATGTAACTTTCTAAAGTTAGAAAATACTGAATAAATGTTTTAAAGAAAGTAATACTAAGTGAATATCTGTTTTTGGCCTTAAAAATAAACATTTTACAGAGTACTATAATTAAATTGACTAAATCATGATTGTCAATGAACTCTCCTAAAATAACAGAAACCACATTAAGCTTCATAAACAAACCAATCCTTAAACACATTTTTTCAACTTCCACCCAAAACAAAGACACAATATGACAATACCAAAACAAATGCAGGGTGGATTCAGGCTCCTGACAACAAAATCGGCAATCATCTGACTCTGTCATATTCCATAATTTTAACATTTTCCCTGTGGGTAAGAAGTTATAAATAATTTTAATTTGAAAATAACGATTTTTCACATCGATAGTGGTTTTATAGATTAGTTTGAATATGGCATCCCATGGCAACGGGCAGTCAAAAAAGTCCTCCCATTTTCCATTTGTGTTGTATGAGGCAGCCTTCAAAGATTTCTTTATTAAATAAAAATTATATATTTTTCTATTTATTTTAGTTCCTTTTTGCCAACTAGAATTTCTTATTAGAGGTTTACAAACTAATAATTTAGTAGTTCCATAATTAATTATTTGTTTCCATCTTTTCCCAATTACTCCAGTTAGTTGATAAAATGAAAAGCTTGAGCAAGCATCACCATACATAGCTCTAAATTCATCATACTTCATAATTTTACCATTCTCATTGATAATATCATTGACAAAAATGATTCCTCTTTCAAACATATTTTTCCAAAAGAAAGGCTTTCCATCTATTACAATATTAGAGTTCATCCACATTAACTGCTGCAAAATATCGTCCCTTTTTTCTGGCACATAAAATTGAAAACACCACTATGAGTGGATTGTTTCCTTTATGAACCCGCCATGTTTCCCAGCAGACTCTCTGGGAGGGGATCACTTGTAAAAAAGGATACAATTTATTTTGATACAGTACATATTTTTTGTCCAACAGGACATTTGTGTACCACTCAATGTTTAAATACATCTTTGGAACAATTGATGCTTTTAAAGACAGACACATATCTTCAAGGTTGAGAAGTTTCAGGCCCCCATATTCATACTCTTTGTACAAAACCTTTCTTTTAATATTTTCTGGTTTGCCGTTCCAGACAAAATCGAAGACCCTCCGCTCATAAATCTTAAAGTTTTGTGATGGAGCTGGTAATGACAAAAACAAATAAATAAATTGAGGAATAATTAACGAGTTGGCGATAGACATTTTACCATACAAGGTTAGGGATTTCCCTTTCCATAATTGCATAATTTTGTCCAGCTTTCTTAGTCGATTATCATACTTTACTGAGCCTAGATCTTCCAGATTTTCTGGGACAACAACACCAAGTATGTTAACTGGTCCATCTGTCCACAAAACAGGCACTTTGCATTCCATTCGAAAGGACGTTCCCTTTAGATTTCCGATCCTTAAAATTTTACATTTATCATAATTAAGCTTAAGGCCAGATTGCTGTGAAAATATGTCCAAAAGATTAAGAAGGTTCCGCAAACAATGAGGAAAGATCTTATCTTTGTGAATCAGCCTTTTCTGACATGAACTTCATCAAGAACAAACACAGAACACGCCTCACTGATGCACATCTGCAAGACTCACTCAGAGTTGCAGTGTCAAGTTACACACCAGAGTACAACACACTAGTTAACAGCATGCAATGACAGGCTTCCCACTAACTGACAAAGAAACAGATAACAGATTTGGTGTCCAGTTCAAAGTGTGACATGATTTAAAAATTTGAGAGTTTACTTTTGTATTTTACATGAGTTATTATTTGTACAAACATGGTGCAAAGTAATTCATGATTTGTTAAAAAATGTTAGTGGCTAGCTAGTTAAAATGGGATATTGTGATTTCACAAGACTGTCTTAGAAGTGATCATTTGAAAATGTTCAATTTGAAAAATGTGCACTTAGAGAAAATATAAAAATAAAGTGTTGCATATTGATATTTATCTGTTTCTATGTATATTTATTGTGAGAAATCATTAAGATGATCAGTGTTTCCACAAAGATAAATATCATTAATTATTAATAATAACAGAGTTAAAGGTAAATTGAGAAAATTGGCTACTTCTGGCAATTTATTTAAGTGTGTATCTAACTGGTAGCCCTTCGCATTAATCAGTACCCAAGAAGTAGCCCTTGGTTTCAAAAAGGTTGGTGACCCCTGATCCAAAGCATGATGAATCATCTTCAAAAGAAGAAAACCCTGAAGCTGAAAGAGAGACTTTCCTTTCAAAAAATTGCAAAATAACATGGTCCTCAGCAGCATATGACCATCAAGGCAGGCATGCAGAACAAAACATCATAAAGATGACCCCAGGACCCACAAGGTATGCCGTTTCTCATGCCCATGGCATTGTCTCTACATTTTACCTGTTTATCACACCAGCAATTGAAAAAATAATCCTGGAGATGACAAATTTGGAGGGTTTTCGCAAATATGGAGACAGCTGGAAAAAGATGGATGAGCCTGACCTGCAGCCCTACTTAGGGCTGCTAATCTTAGCCGGTGTATACAGGTCCCGAGGTGAGGCTGCAACTAGTCTATGGGATGCAGAGAGTGGAAGGCCAATTTTCCGAGCCACAATGCCACTCAAACTCTTTCACACCTACTCAAGACTTATACGATTTGATGACCGTGAGTCAAGACCAGCAAGATGTGTGACAGACAAACTTGCAGCCATTAGAGAGGTCTGGGACAATGTAGTTCTTTTGAGCACACTGCACACAGATGGTGACGTTAGTGATCGTGAGGACAGGAAGCCAGTCATCATCCGAGACCAGGGGTCGGCAACCTTTACCACTCAAAGAGCCATTTTGGAAAGTTTCACAAATTAAAGAAAACAATGGGAGCCACAAAAAATTTTTGAAAATTTAAAATGAAAAACACAGCATACAAAGCTTAAATTGCTTTGCGCTATGTTAACCAGGGGTTTTTGACACACGCACAGGCACGCACCTTAATATTGAAATTTAATGTTAGTGCGGCCCGCGACTTTTAATTGAATGGTGCTTGATAGCGTCTTTCTTGCCAACCCTCTCAATTTTCCGGGAGACTCCCGAATTTCAGGACGTGCTGGCGCTGCATTTAGCGCCCTCTACAGCCTGCCCAAACAGCGTACCTGCTCTGCCACATGTAGAATGCAGCTTGTTCACGTAAGTGACAGCAAGGCATACTTGTTCAACAGCCACACAGCTTACACTGACGGTAGCCGTACAAAAACAACTTTAACACTGTTACGTTACAAATATGCGCCACACTTTGAACCCACACCAAAAAAGAATGACAAACACATTTCTGGAGAACATCTGCACTGTAACACAACATAAACACAACACAACAAATACCCAGAATCCCATGCAGCCTTAACTCTTCCGCTCAACCGACACACGGAGAGAGGGGGGGAGGGGGGGTTTGGTGGTAGTGGGGGTGTATAATGTAGACCGGAAGAGTTAGGGCTGCATGGGATTCTGGGTATTTGTTGTGTTGTGTTTATGTTGTGTTACGGTGCGGATATTCTCCAGAAATGTGTTTGTCATTCTTTTTTGGTGTGGGTTCACAGTGTGGGGCATATTTGTAACGTAACAGTGTTAAAGTTGTTTTATATGGTCACCGTCAGTGTAAGCTGTGTGGCTGTTGAACAAGTATGCTTGCTGTTGCCTACATGTGCAAGTAAAAGCAACATATAACATGTGGCCGGGCTGGCACGCTGTTTGTAAATGCTATAGAGGACAATTAATGCAGTGTCATTAGGGCACGCCCTTGATTAAGTAATTAGAGTGAAAGTAGGATAATATTTGCCCTGGGAGATTTCTAGGAGAGGCAGTCTCCTGGGAAAATCGGGAGGGTCGTTAAGTATACTGGGAAAACCGGGAGGGTCGGCAAGTATGCAACTGAGCCGCATCAGCGTGGTCAAAGAGCCGCATGCGGCTCCGGAGCCGCGGGTTGCCGACCCCTGTCCTAGACTACAACCGCAACAAGGGAGGTGTGGACAACCTAGATAAGGTGATTGGAACATACAGCTGCAGAAGGATGACTGCCCGCTGGCCCCTGGTCATCTTCCACAACATCATTGATGTTTCCTCCTACAATGTCTTTGTGACTTAGAGAGAGATCAACCCGACCTGGATGTCTCGTAAGCAGAACAAGAGGAGGGTGTTCCTGGAGAAGCTGGGAAAGGCACTTGTAATTCCACTCTTTGAAAGAAGGAAGCATGTCCCCCGCACAGAAGCCTCAGCAGCAGTTGTAAAAGCTATTCAGAGTGCAGAAGCTCCTGATCAACCTGAGGATCCAGCTACCACAGCCACTTCCCCAGCTAGGGCAAGTAAGAGGAAGAGATGTCAGTTCTGCCCTCAAAAGAAGGACTGTAAAACACATACTGTGTGCTGCAGGTGTAAGAAATATATCTGCAAAGGCTGCGCCCTTGCATACTGCCCTACATGTGCCAATTAGGGTTAGTTAATTAGTTAATTAGTTGAATGGGTTATGTTATTTTTCATATTTTTGTATTGTACATTGTCTTCAATTGTTCACTGGAGAAAGAAAAGAAAGAAACTGAGTCATTGGGATGAATAAAAATGCATTCAAAAAGCAATTTTTTTTGCTTTTCTTAAGCTATAGAAATGAAGTGAAGAGGGAAAACTCAGTTATTCACACATTTTGTGGTGAATGACAAGTTGTTTCTTCAAGCAAGATTAAATTTGGTGTTTAAATTCAATTAAGCTGCTTTTATAAGGGGTTTAGTGAAGACGGGTCATTTTGACCCGGAGACACGGGGTGTATACAGGAATTAGGACAACACAAACATGGGTGGTTGGTAGCCAAGGGAACACTCGAAAGGTGATATGCCGGTAGCGGAGCTCTTCATGGAGTTGTAGGCATATTCGACCCAGGGTAGGAACTTGCTCCATGAGGCGGACTGGCCCTCTCTGACTGCCCGTTGCTGTGCGGAGGGTATCCCGAGGTGAGGCTGACCGAGGTCCCGATCCCCTTGCAGAAGGCCTTCCACACCCGGGAAGTGAACTGGGGCCCACGGTCAGACACGATGTCTATTGTTATACCAGGCTGCTTCACGACGTGTAGCGTGAGGAGGTCAGCCGTCTCGATAAAAAGTTGCTTTTCGGCGTTCTTAAAAGATGTTGAATCAACTATTAGTGTGTTCAATTATGTTGTAGCGTGAAAAAAACATCACATGTTTGGGACCAACGTTCCCTCTAAGGTGCGCGCCTGCGCAATAGCGCACTGCTCACGCATCCTCTGCTCACGGCAAATCTATGCCACGCACAAAATCTAATTAAAAAAAAAAAGCACATAACAATTTTCAATGTTGACGACCACAAGAGAGCAACCAGTTTTCGTCATCACTGTTCAATTATTGTAACGTCTGTCGAGCATACTTGCCAACCTTGAGACCTCCGAAATCGGGAGATTGTGTGTGTGTGGGTTGGGGTCGGGGTGGGCGGAACCGGGGGCAGGGTTAAGGGGGAAGGAGTATATTTATAGCTAGAATTCACTGAAATTCAAGTATTTCTTATATATATATATATATATATAGTTAGTAGAACAACTGTGTTTTCATTACTGTGTACTGTACTATATATATATATATATATTTAAAAAAATAACACTTACCTTTCACTATTTGAGTAGCCTTTGTTCTGCCATTTGAGTACTGGCGAGCGATCTCTGAATCCGGGAACATACCCTTCACGGATTTGTTGAAAACATCCGCAAATGAGAACGGGATGTTGCTTGCAGCTATCAGCATAGCCATCTTTGTCTCGGCATATGTTACACCCTCTGGTCTCCATTTAGCAAGGTGACCCATAATACTGGGCTGCGTTGCCGCCGCCTTTTGCTTCTCTGACCGTTACTACTTGCCGTAGTTTTGAAGCAATGCATGATGGGAATCCGGATGTTGCGTGTCAGTGTATTAACGTGCCGGCTGGAATAAACACACGCTGAGAAATAGCTCCGTGCCTGCCTACTTTATGGGTTATAGATAAACCTATGGATAACGGGTGAGAGAGGACGCTAAAGGCAGTTGATTGTTGTCCGGCTGGAAAATCGGTAGAAATTCAGGAGAATGGTTGTCCCAGGAGATTTTCGGGAGAGGCACTGAAATTTGGGAGTCTACCGGAAAATTCGGGAGGATTGGCAAGTATCCTGTCGAGACGCTTTAAGGAGGACATAAATTCCATCGATCACTTTATTGAGCTAAACTTGTTATTGTCGGCCATAAGCACATGACCAAAACATTGGTAAAAAACTTTCTATCTAGCACAACTGGTCATTTTCTGCTGTACAAAACAGACCAAAACCAACTTTATCATCTGTCATATCAACAGCAGCCGCTCGCTCTTTCTCACTTAGGCAGTGATGCGTTTACAGCCACACAAAAAGTCGGACAACTCCATCATCACACAATGTGTAATTCCAGGTCCATCAAATGTGTCCAACGCCGTGCACTTTTCTCCATGAATGCACACCGGACTTCTAATTATGAAACTAGGGTAGGATTTTCAACAATGGTCAAAACTTGTTAGGTTTTTTTTTGTATGCTAACATGTAGACTAGCAAGGGATTCCCCACAAATCTAATTTGCGACTTTTTGTACCTCAGAAAGGCTAAAACACTAAATCTTGACCAAAGAGAATAAACTTCATAAAAAAACAAGCAGGTTTAACTTAATTTGTTGCATGTATGATTAACTAGTAAACACCACGAATGTAAAATCGTTACAACTGTGCGTCAATTATCGGTTTCAGCTCAAATTTTGTAGACTTTATATATACACGTAAGGTACGGTACTGTTAAATATTGTGATTGTTATCAAAAATTCTATAAATTAACATAGAAAATGTTAATACTTAAAATAACTGATATGTAAAATGATTGTATTTGTTGTGGATTTCATTTTCTATTGGTGAATGTATTACTTAGTAGTAGTAGTAGTAGTAGTAGTAGTTTTAGTAGTATTATTGAAGTATTTAAATGACTCTTATATTCAACATGCATGTCACAAAAATCAGTAAAAAAAAATGTAAAAGCATTGTTTTGTTCGTAAAAAGTTTTTGTTTTTTTTCTTAAGTAGGGGTTTGTTTACAGTTTAAGCACCAGCGCCGTTTGAAAAGTACCGATTTGGAGCTGGTATCGGAAAACGACACCCAGCCTTTCTTTCTCTCGAGGAAAAGAAACTGCCTAAGAAACATTGTGCACACCTTGATGTAGGATATAACCCATTAGGCCTCACCTTCATTACACAGTTAAGCATTTTAATTGATTTGATTTGAACTTAAAAAAAAGTGCTGAACAATTATCAGATGAATTAAAAACTCACTTGCCTAATTGGTCACACTGTGGAGGAGGTATCAGGCATGGGATTTTTCCGTCTATAGTCGGAAATCTGTCTTTTTATCTCTGTAAAAATATAAATTAATATTCGTTTTTTTCCGACCTTACAGTGTGTGTTAAAATCTTGATCCATCTCTTTGCCATACCCGCCAACAACTATGGTCATTAAACACTAAAACATATTTAAATGGTGCTTTTTTTTTTTGCTGATTGTTGAATGTTCAATTGTCGCCCTGTACCCGGCTTATTTTCAGTCTTTTTCATTATGTTCAAATCACATGCCTGAATGATAAATAACCTTCACATTCCGGCTGTGTGTTTTATGAAAAGTAAAACAAATATTTGGAAGTACGCACAAAGTTTTTGTCTGTCAGGCCACCACAAATAAAGGAATGCAAGTCCAACACTAAATTGAGGTGTCTGTGGATTCTACAGGACTTCCACGCCTAGCCGACTCCGACGGCGGCTGGGACTGCCTACGGGCGGGCGACGCCTGCTCCGGTGATGATACCTGCAGCCCGCGACTGCGCACACTGCGGCAGTGTGTGGCGGGCGACGGCAGCGTCAAGCTGGGGCCCGGAGCTCGCAACCAGTGCGAGAACGCCATGACAGCGCTGCTATCCACGCCGCTGCACGGCTGCCAGTGCAAGCGGGGTATGAAGAAGGAGAAAAACTGCCTGAGCATCTACTGGAGTCTGCATCAGTCGGTCCTGCACGGTAAGACACCAGATGTCAGCGTTCATCCTGCTTAGTTAGCTGAATAGACGAACAATTACTGTAAAGAGAGCAAAGCAAAGTCTTATACGTTTTATAACAATAATGTTAAGTAAACCACTGGCTTGCGCCGTTTTTGATTTTGCTTTGTTGGCTTTTTCTTTGTTTAATTCATTAGATGTATTAGATAATTCATTAAGATTAACTTTATGAGCTCTAAGGGATAATTATAGAGGTTAAGTCATGTCTTTTTTTTGTGAACTGATTTTTCTTTTAAATCAATTTAAGCTGACGATTTCACTGAAAAAAAATGTGTGTCCTAAAATTTAGTATAAAAAAATTCAGTGTGTAAAAATTCAGTATAAAAATAAATAGAATGTAAGAAAATTCAGTGTCAAAAAATTTGCTGCTCCAAAATACAAGATTCACTTCCGGTAAATTAAGACAGAAGCAATTGATCCTGTCTCAGAACTAGCCAATGAGGTGTCGAGTTTGAAGTCCTGTGACACAGGTCCTGCAAAACAGCATAAAAAAGGCAGTTAACTGGGCTACCTGAGCATAATACAACATAAGTAACATATCTATGCGGCCCGCTGGAAGTTTTCAAACTATAGAAATTATTTTTACATACAGAATTTTTTTTTACACTGAATTTTTAAACACTGATTTTTTTGTACGCTGATTTTTTTACATTGAATTTTGAAACTGAATTTTTATACACTGAATTTTTTTCCACTGATATTTTATACACTGATTTTTTTTTTACACTGAATGTTTATACACTGAATTTTAATATACTGACTTTTTTAATGAAATTGTCAGCATAATTTGAGGTAAAAAAAAATCAGTTCACAAAATTCAAATGCAAAAAATTCAGTTGCATGAATTCAGTGTTAAAAAAAAAAAGCTTTCTTAATAAGGACACAAATTTGTTACGTTCGGCGGGGGAAGGAGACAACACAACGACAGGATAAAGTTCAACAGGTTTATTGAGCTAGATTATGTGGTGGGGTGTGTATGCTACTAATGGTGTATGAGGCAAGACGATGTGAGGAATTAACAATGTAAATGTTACCAGGGTTTGTTGTTCGTGCATGTTGGATGAATTGTTCAAAAATCCAGTGGGGCAAGGTAAGAAGGAAATCCGTAAACAGGCGAGAGGTCGGGGGCTGGAGAGAGGCGTCGAGGTCCGTCTCCAAGCGGGGGTTGAGGATCGAGGGAAGCAGTCCAAAATCCAGAGGGAAGTCCAGTAAAGTGAGGCGCACAGCTGGAGACGGAAGGAATACTGCAGGGAACACAAAGGACATGTAAGACAAGGGCCGAGGGAAGCACAGAGAGCAGGTAATGAGGAGGGAAGCTAGAGACGTGATGCTTACTACAATACAGTGAACTACGTTCTAGCACTGGATCTCAGCATCCGCTGGTCTTTATGGCATCGGCCCTCATCAGATCCAGGTGCGCGGATTGTTGATTGCCCGCAGCAGTGCGGTTGGATGCTGGAAAAGCGAGCAAGGGTGTGTCCCGGCGCGCTCCTAGCGGAGTTGCCAGCGACGCTTGCTGCGAAGGGAATGATGGTTTGCGCATGCGCCGTGACAGTCCCCCCTCCTTATGCGAGGCTCCTGACGAGCGGTGGGGAGAATCGGGGTTGGCCCGGTAGAATCCTTCAACAGGGAGGGGTCAGCAAGGTAGGAGGCCGGTACCCAAGCTCTGTCCTCCGGTCCATACCCCTCCCAGTCGACCAGGTATACAAACCCCCTACCTTGCCGACGGACCCTGAGGATCTCCCTGACCGTCCACATCGGGTCACCATTCTCCAGGATCCTAGGAGGGGGGGCAGGGGCAGCGGTAGAGAGAGAGCTATCTGCTACCGGCTTTATCTGAGACACGTGCACCACCGGGTGTCGCTTGACAGAGGGTGGGAGAGCCAATCTTACAGATGCATGGTTAATTCTGGCTTTGTGGGGCCAATTTCTTTGACGGTACCTGGAGGTTGAGGTCCTTGGCACGCTACATTGCCAGTTGTCCGGGTTGATAAGATGGTGCTGGGATGCATCCTTTCCGTGGCCCTCTCCAGTGCAGCACGGGCGGCTCTCCACACCCTCTGACGCTGCTTGATGTGGGCTCTTGTAGATGGAACTGAGGCCTCTCTGTCCTGTTGAGGAAACATGGGTGGTTGGTAGCCAAGGGAACACTCGAAAGGTGATATGCCGGTAGCGGAGCTCTTCATGGAGTTGTAGGAACTTGCTCCATGAGGCGGACTGGCCCTCTCTGACTGCCCGTTGCTGTGCGTATGGTATCCCGAGGTGAGGCTGACCGAGGTCCCGATCCCCTTGCAGAAGGCCTTCCACACCCGGGAAGTGAACTGCGGCCCACGGTCAGACACGATGTCCATTGTTAAACCAGGCTGCTTCACGACGTGTAGCGTGAGGAGGTCAGCCGTCTCGGAAGAGGATGGAAGGTTGGGGAGAGGGACGGAATGTGCCGCCTTAGAAAAACGGTCCACAATTGTTAGGATGGTGGTGTTACCTCTGGTCACAGGGAAGCCCGTCACAAAGTCCAGTGCGATGTGAGACCAGGGACGGGCAGGAATAGGTAGGGGGCACAGGAGACTCGCTGGAGGTCTGTGAGAGGCCATACTGCGGGAACAAATGGTACAAGAGGCGATAAACTCACGCGTGTCTGCTGCCATAGACGGCCACCAAAAACGCAGTCGGATGAATGATAGGGAGCGCTGGAAACCCGGATGGCAGGAGAAGATGCTGGAATGGCCCCAATCCAGGACCCTAGATCGAAGCTCGCGGGGAAGAACAGCTTGTTGGGAGGTGCGCCGCCTGGTCTTCAATTTTCCAGGAGACCATGTCCACTATCCGGGCAGGAGGGACGATGGGTTCGGCCCCCGCCGTGCAGGTGGGCTCCTCCATGAACTGCCGGGAAAGGGCATCTGACTTGGTGTTCCGGAAAACGAGTCTGTACGAGAGGATATAATCAAAGCGGCTAAAGAACTGAGACCAGCGAGCCTGACGGTTGTTTAGTCTCCTGGCTGAGCAAATATGGAGTAGGTTGCTGTGGTCTAAAAAATTCATAAGAGACGCCAATAATACGATTTCCAACGTCACCATTTCTTCTCCCCCCCACGCGAGAAGAAGGCGCAGGGGTGCAGTTTCCTGGTGGAGCGGTTCACGTTGGGAGAGGACGGCTCTAATGCAGATATCAGAGATCTCTACAAAAAACCCATCTGAGACATGAGAGTGAGCAAGGACAGGAACGACTTCTGTTGTCCATACGAAGGGAATTTTAGCCGAGGTTAGTTTGGTTAGTGAGAGTGTGATTCAGATATAATCGCAAAGTTGGCGAAGCCCAGGAACCTTTGAAGTACTGTAGTTCCCTTGTAGTGGGTGTGGGCCAGCCTAACAACGCCACCGTTAACCCGAAGAATCGAATCAATCGTGTGGTGCCCAAAGATTCACAGCCCCATTTTATGTATGTTTTCTTGCGGCTGGAACATTGCATCGGCTGATGTCAACCACTCGTTTATTGTCAAGCTGCACTATGCTTTCCAGACTGAAGGGAAACTCTTCTTGATTTTTTTAATTGTTGGATTGTTTTATGGTAAATGGACTTTTTTTTATAATATCCACAAAGTTCAGTGACCCTGTTTGTTGACATTTTGTGTTGGTTGGATTTATTTTTTTTTACCACATGCGTACGGAAGATTGTTTGCAATGGGTCATATACTTAAATGCTGTGCAGAATAACATTCTAGATACATGCTCATGAATAGAATAGAATAGAACGCTTCATTGTCATTAAACATGGGAACAGAATGAAAATACATGTGGCATCTCTGTTGAAGTACAAGAAAAACAATAAATAACATGTTAAAAATAAGGATAAACAGAGTTAAAAACTGTTTTTTACCTGTGCACCATTAGGATCTTGAATCTGTCCCAATAGCTTACACTGTTTTTCACTATTGCACTGCTCTTCGTACTTGTATTTATTTTTAACATTTTATTTAATCTTTGTCTTGTACTTCAACAGAGATGCCACATGTATTTTCATATAAAAATGGGACCCATTACCTCCCTGCTTGGCACTCAGCATCAAGGGTTGGAGTTGGGGGTTAAATCACCAAAATGATTCCCGGGCGCGGCGCCGCTGCTGCCCACTGCTCCCCAAGGGGATGGGTCAAATGCAGAGGACAACTTTCACCACATCTAGTGTGTGTGTGACAATCATTGGTACTTTAATCTTTAATCTTTAATTCTGCTCCCATGTTTAATGACAATAAAGCATTCTATTCTATTCATAAACATGTATCTAGTATGTCATTCTGTGCAGCATTTAATTATATGACTTAGTCATGTTGCAAAAAAAATAAAAATCCAACCAACACAACATGTCAACAGATAGGGTCACTGTACTTTGTGGATATTATAAAAATGTCCATTTACAATAAAAAAAAGTTTTAAAAAATAAAGAATCAAGTAGAGTTTCCCATCAGTCTGGAAAGCGTCTCCTGGGGCGCATCTTCAGCGCGCTGAAAAGTGGCTTCTGTTGTACATGCACTGCAGGACTGCTTCTAAAATGCCCACAAAAAAGTACATACTGGACATGTTTCAAAATATAGCAAAAAGCCACTGGTAGGAGGATGATAACATGAATGTGCAGTTAAAGAGTGACTTCCGGGTGAAACCCGCACAATACACGCAAAAACATAATTCACATAAGGCGGTCTGCACTGCTTTTCAATTGCACACGCAGTATTGGTAGATCGCATGTTTGGGCGCATAACGATTCGATTCAGAATCGATTCTTGATTCAAACTGATTCTCCCAATGTATTATTTGGTGCAATAATTATAAAGAAACTTTTTCAAAACAAGTTACAGGTTAGAAAAGCTACAGTCGCGTATGTCCCCTCTGCTTTGACTCCACTCACGCTTCTCACTGCATGTTGTGGTTGGAGTGTTAATTGGTATTCTCCACACCTTCTGTGTGCGTTCTCCATTTCTCACACCTTTAGAAACGTCTTTTTCTATAAATAAAACACAGTCAAAATGCTGGAAAATAGTAAGGAAAAAAAAGGTTAAAAAAAAAATAATAATAATAATAATTCACAATAAGTACAAAACATATTTATATATATATATATATATATATATATATATAAAATATATATATATATATATATATATACACATGTATATGTATATATATATATATATATATATATACATATATATATATATATATACATATATATATATATATATATATATGTACATATATATATATATATATACATATATATATATACATATATATATATATATGTATATGTATATATACATATATATATATATATATATATGTATATGTATATATATATATATATATATATGTATATATATATATATATATATATATATATATATATATATATATATATATATATATATATATATATATATATACACACACATATATACATATATATATACATATATATATATATATATATATATATATATATATATATATATATATATATATATATATATATATATATATATATATATATATATATATATATATATATATATATATATATACATATATATATATATATATATATATATATAATTTTAACTGTCTTTTATATATATATACAAATATATATATATGTATATATATTAGAGATGCACGGTTTGCGGACACAACCGCGGACTCCGCGGATAATCCGCCGGTCGGGCGGATGCATGACGAAAAAAATTGATTTTAAATAGATTCGGGCGGGTGGCGGTTGAACCAATTCAGAAAAAAAAAATACATACTGTATTTTTCGGACTATAAGTCGCAGTTTTTTTCATAGTTTGGCCATGGGTGCGACGTATACTCCGGAGCGACTTATGTGTGAAATTATTAACACATTATTGTAAAATATCAAATAATATTATTTATCTCATTCGCGTCAGCGACGAAGGTGAGGGGAGCAGTGGGCAGCAGCGGTGCCGCGCCCGGGAATCATTTTTGGTGATTTAACCCACAATTCCAACCCTTGATGCCGAGTGCCAAGCAGGGAGGTAATGGGTCATTTTATAGTCTTTGGTATGACTCGGCCGGGGTTTGAACTCACAACCTACCGATCTCAAGGCGGACACTCTAACCACTAGGCCACTGAGTAGGTCAGCATGTGAATGGGCGCTTGCATTGCAGCAGGCCCATAATTAGTTATCTATTGATGATCCAAAAACAAATTGATATAATGGTAAATGACTGCCAGATTCATCATAAAGAGAACGTGTTAGTGAGATATAAGGTCATTTTAAGTTCCCGCCTACTGGTGAAGTGAGAAGGTTAACAACCTGGGAACTTTGAACGCTTGTGTTTTCTCACCGCTGGCGTGGGTTCCCTCCGGGTACTCCGGCTTCCTCCCACCTCCAAAGACATGCACCTGGGGATAGGTTGATTGGCAACACTAAATTGGCCCTAGTGTGAATGTGAGTGTGAATGTTGTCTGTCTATCTGTGTTGGCCCTGCGATGAGGTGGCGACTTGTCCAGGGTGTACCCTGCCTTCTGCCCGATTGTAGCTGAGATGGCACCAGCACCCCCCGCGACCCCGAAGGGAATAAGCGGTAGAAAATGGATGGATGGATGGGTTCCTTTTACACGTTGACGACACGCTCATATTTCTCTACAGCAAATCACTTTTCTCACACCTAGCTTGTGTATTTCAATTTTAAAACGTTTAACTTAGAGCCTCCGGCAGCCACTTTTTGTGTCCTTATTCCATCAATGTTTAATTGTTTAGAGCTCCGTTTTTATTTAGTCTGCAATAAACGTTTGATTGCGTGGAGAGAGAGAGAGAGAAAAACACCTCATTTTCCTGCCAGTGGAGTGATGTAAAGAAGGAAAAAAAAAAAGTATTCATCGATAATTGTTGACTTTCTGCTGACGTTTGAAGGAAAGTTTATCAAACGGCCATAACAGGTGGGCGGAGGTGGCGGCACACTGGAATAAAAGGTTATGGTTGCACTAAATGCAAATAGCTGAACTGTGTGGGAGGCTGGTGTGTGTGTGTGTGGGGGGGGGGGGGGGGTCATTGAGGCTGCCATTCATCAGCAGCCTTCGTAGGCACAATGATAACAAGTGATGCAGATGGAGTGAAATAAAATGGCCTAGCAGGCAAAGTCATTTTATTTCACCTTGAATGATGGCCACCTGTTCAGTCCCCCAGACCCCCCCCCCCCCACACACACACACACACACACACACACTTTATTAGTTAGCTCAACGCCTCATAGACTGGACTCTGCTGCTTTACAGACCTCCATGATGAAGCGCTTCACATCACAACACCACTTTGGTCTAATGTACTTCACGGGTGTCTAAAGTGCCATTTTGGCCTGCAACTTGTCTCATTATTGGCCCTCGGCGTGTTATAATAATACAATTAATTAACTTTTTACACTTTGTTTTCATACGTCTCACTTTTTGTATGATTAAAAAAAAAAAGTATAATGCCTAATTTGTAATAATATATTTAATTTTGATATTAAAATTATTTAATTAATTTATTGATAACAATAATATATTTTACATATATATTATAATACTACGTATTATACATATATATTTCATAAATTATATTACTAATAATATGTAATTTTTTATAATATATTTTTATATATATTTTAAGTAATTTATTTTATTTTATTTTTGTCACATGTGATTGTTTGAATCAAAGAATTCCAATTCCAGTAGCCATCTCAGAAAAGAAGGCATTTTCACCCTCATGGCTCCTTTCCTACAGATATACTCTGAAAAGTGGGGGTTATCCTTGTGCCATTGGACTCAGGTTTCCATAGTAACGGCTCCTCTGCTGGTTTATCTTGATGACTGTGGAGTACTGCCTCTCCTAAATACCTCACACCTTCAAATCAGGGCTGTATTGTGTTCAAAACTAATTATTTACAGGTATATTTCATGATATACTATAATAACTATGCAATAGTTAGCATGCAGGAATATAATGGTAAGATCAATATGAATTTCATCAAATGTATTAAACATTAAACATGGGATTAAATCAAATTAAACATGGGAGCAGAATGAAAATACATGTGGCATCTCTGTTAAATAAATGTTAATAAATGATAAAGTCCGCCCTGAGATCGGTAGGTTGGAGTTCAAATCCCAGCCGAGTCATACCAAAGACTATAAAAATGGGACCCATAACCTCCCTGCTTGGCACTCAGCAACAAAGGGTTGGAGTTGGGGGTTAAATCACCAAAAATTATTCCCGGGCGCGGCGCTGCTGCTGCCCACTGCTCCCCAAGGGGATGGGTCAAATGCAGAGGACAAATTTCACCACATCTAGTGTGTGTGTGACAATCATTGGTACATTAATCTTTAATCTTTAAATGGGTTATACTTGTATTGTTATGTCTTAGACGGGGGAAGGAGACGGCACAACAGCAGAAGTATAAACTCAATGTATTTATTGAGTGATTTATGATTACGTAGGGTGTGTATGCTACTATGTGTTTGAATGTAAACTATGTGCTGGAATTAATATATAAAGATACCGTAAGGGGTGTTGTCATGCGTGTTGAATGGTGGCGTCCAAATCCAGGGGGAGAAGGCAAAGAGGTCCGGGGGTCCAAGCGTGGTCGTAGTGCAGGAGAGAGCGTCCAAAGTCCAGGCAAGGTGTCGGTTAATCAGGAGGGCAAACAGGATTCAGGGGAATATGACAGCGGGAGCTGAGACAGGGACTGTGGGAGGAAGGAGAGACAAAGGAGATCAAAAACAAGGAACGAAGAAACAAGCACAGGAGAAGAACACTGGTGGGAAGTCAGAGACGTGAGCTTACTGCAAGCAAAGCAACGTTCTGACGAGGAGTAGTCAGCGGCGAGGCTCTTTATCCTGTCGTCCGTAATCACTGCCAGGTGTCTTGATTGATGATTGTCTCCAGCTGCGGCGGCATGTGGGTGCGGTCTGCACAGCGCGTGTGGGTGCGGTCTGCGCAGCGCGTGTGGGGGCGTGTCTGGACGTACTCAGAGTGGAGCTGCTGAGTGCTCCCGCAGATGAGGGAGGAACGGACTGTGCTTGTGTCATGACTTGTATAGCGCTTTTCTACCTTCAAGGTACTCAAAGCGCTTTGACAGTATTTCCACATTCACCCATTCACACACACATTCACACACTGATGGAGGGAGCTGCCATGCAAGGCGCTAACCAGCACCCATCAGGAGCAAGGGTGAAGTGTCTTGCCCAAGGACACAACGGACGTGACTAGGATGGTAGAAGGTGGGGATTGAACCCCAGTAACCAGCAACCCTTCGATTGCTGGCACGGCCACTCTACCAACTTCGCCACGCCGCCGTTAAAGTACAAGACAAACAATAAATAACATGTTAACAATAAATATGAGTACGAAGAGTAGTGCAATAGTGAAAAACAGTGTAAGCTATTGGAACAGATTCAATATCCTAATGGCCCACGGGTAAAACTGTTTTTAACTCTGTTTATCCTGCTCTACGTGTGATGGAAATCTCTTCCCTGATGGCAACGGGTTGAGCATGTGCTAACCAGGGTGAGAACTGTGCCAGGGTAGTCTTTCCTCTGCCGAGGCAGCGAGTGCAAGCAATGGAAGGCAGAGGGCGGCCGATAATTTTCTCCGCTGTCCTGGTCACCCTCTGCAGGGCCTTCCGTTTGAGCAGTGCATGTGGCAAACCACACAGTTACGCAGTACTTCAGCACTGGCTCTATTGTGGCCCGATTAAAATATATCTGCAGTATTCTCCTCAAGTTGGTTCCTCCGCTGCACACGCAGTCCATATGAGGTCCTCTGAGATGTAGGTTCCCAGGGACTTAAAGAAGTTCCTCCTAAAATCATTGACCATCTCCTTGGTCTTTGCGGTGTTCAGCTTCAGGTTGTTCTTGGTGCACCACCCTGCCAGCGCCTGTATTTTCTCTCTGTAGGTGGTATTCTCTTCTACAAGAGTGGTCAGACATGCTCAGTTGTGGGAGAGGAACAGTCTTTAAGTAAACCAAATTATTCTCACCTCACTGTACGTATTGCACAAAACTGGGAAGTACATTCTTCAAGCAGGGTTTGTTAAAGTCCCCAGGCTCCTTCTGGATGGGCCTGCATCTTCTTGTTGAAAGTATCGTGCAGTAGGGAGAGGGCTAAGATAATGTTAGCTTGGGATATAGGGTATGCTAGCAATTTGGCATAGTTAGCATTAGAAAATAATAAATGTATTCACTATATCGCACAGCTCTACACAAACCATTACAAGTATTAATGATAAACAGCAGCAAAATTCACGACAGTTCGTATAACTTTTTCAAATTTAAATTATAGTAGAACTGTAAGGGATTATCGCACTTTTATAAACTTACGGGGATACTGCTCACTTCCTGGAGAAGCAGCTAGCACATTAATTGTTAGCTGGCTTAAATGCTAACAGGAATGCAGATCACAGTACTAACAACTTACCCCAATCTAAACTTGTATAAACACATAGCAACATGGGCAACTATGCTATTCAATTGTGTACATTGAAGCTACGCAGGCCTACTCACCCGGTGGCCCGCGGGCCACATCAAAGTATGAATGTTCTGCGTAAAGCTATTCAGTTTGTTACGTATTGAAACTGCTGACTTCCCGTTGTCTTTTGTATTCGTAGCCGTGATGTTTTTTGTCTGAGAATAACTCTGGGTGATCAGAGCCTGTTCAATACATGTAGCGCTAAATTTGACCAGTAGAGGGCAGTAACGCTACACATTAGGTTTAATTGTGATGAGTCACATACCGGTACATTGTGTGCAATGTTTGATGTTGTTTAATTTCTATATGCGTAAACGTCTGTTGTTGTGTGAATGTATTAACACTTAACCTTAAATTGTATTAATGTACAATTCACAGTAGACATTATTTATGTAAAATACGCAATGGACGCTATACCTTTGTAATTTTTATTTTATGTTTCTATTTTCATTCTTACAAAGTTTTGTAGTGCATTATTTGTAATAATATAATATTTTATTTTAATATTACAATTATTTAATGTAATAATAATAATAATAATATAGTTTACATATATATTATAATACTACATATTATATATGTATATATATAATAATACATTTCATAATACATAATTCATATTACTAATATTATTTAATTAATATATATTATTGATCATATATAATTGTTATAATATAATTTTATATATATATTTTAAGTAATTTTTTGATTACATTTATTTTCACATGTGATTGTTTGCAGCAAAGAAATGTTTGCAATGTTTGACATTATTTATGTAAAATACACAATACTTTTGTAATGTTTATTTTATATTTGTATATTCAGTCTTACAATCCTAAATGAGAAAGAAAATAAAACGGAGGGGAAAAAACATAAATGGAACATAAATCCCCAACAAAACTTCTGCAACTTCTGTTTCTTCATACTGTTAACTATCTGTATATCTGCACATGGAATCGAGTAGCGAGGGCAGAATAATGAATGTGAAAGCCGATGTGTTTACTTTGTAATTACCGGTAAGTAAACCAAGTCTCAAAGGAATGTAACCTCCATAGGGACTTTCTAAAGAAACATCCACATTTTGATGTCTGGCCACCCCGAGCCCTTGGACTCTTGAAACTGCGGCCCTCTTCATTATGTAGTTAATTAGCCCTGAGCTACAGGCTATGCTCTCTTAGCACAGTGGTAGATGTGAAGATACTGTACACACACGGAGGTGTCTAAAACAGAAAGTGGTTTTATAACTAAGAAACCCTCTAAGAAAGTGCCCAATGTTGACGTGTGCTGCATGTGTTTGTGTGTGTTTACAGGTCTCAACCTGGTGGAGGACTTCCCGTACGAGCCCGAGGAGAGAGGGTCCGGCTACGTTCGCCTGGCCTCCATCGCTGCAGGTGAGTTATGAAGATGTTGAGCTAGCATTAGAACACCAAACAAGCTCAAGTATCATTGTTAACAAACAAAGAAAAGTCAAGCAAAGCAAGACTGGTGTTTGTTTGTTTGTTTGAGGCTGCAAGCCTCGTTTTATCCTCTGCCTAGCGACTACGCCGGCAGCAAGCCTGCGGGCCCGCCGCGCGCAGCCGCTCAGCCCCCTTTAGGCTCAGATTAATTACCTA
>NC_084733.1:64280730-64300730 GCF_033978785.1 Entelurus aequoreus | reverse complement strand
TGTGTCATCCATTTATTGCAATTACTGAAACCTGGTTCAACAATGATAAAGGTATTAATTTCATTTTTCATTCATTTATTTATTTATTTCAGGCAATGACATAAAAAAGTACAAACGTACAAAGTTGACAACACATAATAATATAAATTAATATAGTGCAAAAGGTAATGTAAAAAATGTAATGCATGATTGTCCAGTTTTGAGTGAAAGGGAGTGGGAAGAAGATAACTTATTGATTTTAGTCTGAATGACTATGAATTAAGATACATAAACAGAATAAATAAAATAGGAGGAGGGGTCGCATTGTACATTCATAAATCTGTTACATTTACATGGGACGGCGTGGCGAAGTTGGTAGAGTGGCTGTGCCAGCAATCGGAGGGTTGCTGGTTACTGGGGTTCAATCCCCACCTTCTACCATCCTAGTCACGTCCGTTGTGTCCTTGGGAAAGACACTTCACCCTTGCTCCTGATGGGTGCTGGTAGCGCCTTGCATGGCAGCTCCCTCCATCAGTATGTGTGTGTGAATGGGTGAATGTGGAAATACTGTCAAAGCGCTTTGAGTACCTTGAAGGTAGAAAAGCGCTATACAAGTATAACCCATTTATCATTTATTTATTATTATTTACATTTAAAGTTTTAACAAACATGACCATAGCAGTCGATGGATTATTTGAATGTTTAACAGTGGAAATCCTAAATGACAAAAAGACAAATATCTTCCTGAGCTGTGTTCAAGCATAGAAACTTTCAATGAGTGGATGGGTAAACTATTTTCCTCTGTGAACCATAAAACCATATTTATCTGTGGTGATTTTAACATTGATTTGTTAAAGTCAACCAAGCAAAAACATGTTGATGACTTCATTGACACTATGTACAGCCTGTCTCTATATCCAACCATAACCAAACCAAGCAGAATAACAACACATAGTGCCACAATCATCGACAACATTTTTACTAACATTATGGGAAATCAAGTCACCAGTGGCCTATTTATATGTGATATCACTGACCATTTACCTGTTTTTACTTTATATGACTGTCATCTCAAGAAAACCAAAGACACTATGGCAAAAATCTCTAAACGAATAACAACTGAGGAAACAATCTGTGCTCTAAACAATAGTTTAGCAGTTCAGGATTGGACTTCAGTATACAGAGAACCAAATGTGGACAGTGCTTATTGTAATTTTTTTAGACATCTTTACTTCCCTGCATAATAAACATTGCCCCGTGAAAGAGTACTTTATAAAAGGAAAAAAAAAAAGTAAGTGCTCCGCTGACTGCCATTATATAATATGATATTGGTTCAAAAAGTTATACTGAATATTGTAAAACCCTTAACTTATATATGTAACCAATCATTCCAGACTGGCTGCTTTCCAAGTCAAATGAAAATCGCTAAGGTAACTCCGCTTTTCAAAAGTGACAGCAAACACGCTTTCACCAATTACAGACCAATCTCTATTTTGCCTCAGTTTTCAAAAATCTTAGAGAAACTATTCAACTCTCGACTTGTATCTTTTCTTGAGAAGCATCATATAATCAATGACGGTCAGTATGGCTTTAGGTCCAAACGAACAACCTCAACGGCGATAACTGAAGCTATTGAAGAAATTACTAATGCACTGGAGCATAAAAGATATGCTGTTGGTATTTTATTGATCTAAAGAAAGCCTTTGATACCATTAATCATTCAATTCTACTAGATAAAATGGGAAGATATGGAATTAGGGGGCTGGCTGGAGACTGGTTAGAAAGTTATTTAACAGGGAGGGTACAGTTTGTTAAAATGTGTACATTTTTATCTGATACTCTTGGCATTGCTTGTGGTGTCCCCCAAGGGTCTGTGTTGGGGCCAAAACTGTTTAATGTATATATTAATGATATGTTTAATACATCTAAAGTACTGAAATTTATACTATTTGCAGACGACACAAATATATTCTACAGTAGTGATGACTATAATGAGCTCATAAATACAGTAAACACAGAACTAAACATAATAAAAAAAAATAGATGGACACAAATAAATTATCTTTGAATATAAATAAAACTAAGATAGTGATGTTTGGAAATCACAACATAACGTCTGAACAGAAAATAAGTATTGTACCCAAATTGAAATCGTAAATGAGAATACATTTTTGGGAGTAATAATTGATAGTAAACTATCATGGAAAGCTCATGTCAGACACATTAAAACAAAAATTTCCAAAAGCCTCTCATTTATAAACAAAGCAAAACTATACCTCAATGAAAAAGCACTCCGTACTCTATACTGCACCTTGGTACTCCTATATCTTACATACGGTGTTGAAGTATGGGGGAATACTTACCACAACACAATTCATCCTCTGATCATACTACAGAAAAGTGCAGTGCGGATCATTCACATCGTTGGTTATTTAGAACATACTCATAATCTGTTTATGCAATCAAAGTTGCTCAAATTTGATGACCTTGTTAAATATAATACATTAATAATCTTATAATAAAGCATTTAACAAATTATTGCCGCCTAATCTACAACATTTTTTTATAAGACGAGTGCAGGCTCATAACTTGAGAGGCTTTGGATATTTCTTATTGCCGAGAGCTCAAACCACTCATAAACGTTTTTGTGTGTCTGTATGCGGAGTAAAACTATGGAACAAACTGGACTTACAACACAAGCAATGCCAAACTATTAATCAATTTAAACTATTATACAAACATGGGGTCTGGTTCAAATATAGAGATGAGGGTCTTAATTTGACCTGCTGTTGTACTCTGTCTCAAAGTGTTAACATGTGCTCAATGTTTCCTTACCATTATTGCTATGTTGTCTATTACCATTGTTGGTATATTCATTATTCCTACATTGTTGATACAAATCATTGTTACAGTGTAATAATTATTGTTACCTGTGGTAATGCCACTATGATACAACATCTGTATTATAATCCTTGAACAAAGTAACAGTGAAACTCATGTGAATAATAACTGAATGGAGAACTGGGGGTTGGATTAAATAAAGTATCTTCTTCCCACTCACTTTCAGGCAATACTGGACAATTATGCATTACATACTATACATTACCTTTTGCACTATATTAATTTATATTATTATGTGTTGTCAACTTTGTAGTTTTTTATGTCATTGCCTGAAATAAATTTAAAAAAAATTTTTTTTTTAAATGAAAATAGAGATAGATAGATAGATAGATAGATAGATAGATAGATAGATAGATAGATAGATAGATAGATAGATAGATAGATAGATAGATAGATAGATAGATAGATAGATAGATAGATAGATAGATGGATGCACACACTAGGGAAGGGACTCATATGGCCCCATTCATAGGTGGATCTCACATGAGAGGAAGGGAGCGTGAAAGTAATAATTTTTCAATGCATTCTGCTGAAAATGATGGAAAACGTCACTGTACATAGCAACTGACGCCGTGGTCAAAGTTGGAATTGCCACTAAACACATTTTAAGACATTCAATACTCCACTGCCCTCTGGCGGCTAAAGTGGATCATGCACGCCCTAAATTTGTCACGTTTCATGTGTCAGGTAAAAATCCCCTCAATACTGTAGATAGGTTGGCCACGGGCCAAATTCTTTGAACCCAATGTGAACCCCCGAGTCAAAACTACATCACGTTTAGGTTGCAGTTTCACTCATTAATAACACAAAATGTGGATTGTCACGCTCGTGCTTTGATCGTCATGTAATCTGTGATATTTATACCTGAATAAATGCTTCTGAGGTTCTCTACATTACATGTTGTACAAGTTAATGTTTTAACCTTCTCTATTTGTTATTAAAATGTTATATTCAACCCGCTATCAATCAGAACATTTTATAAAAGAATATTTCTACACTTTATTTCACTCTGCCAGAAAACAGTAGAAATATCACAGATTACATTACAAAACATTTTAATGATTGCCATGTAGGACGATTTTTCGACAAGCGTGTCGACGTGGGTCCAAAAACCTGCAAATCCTCCTCCTTCAAGAGCGACCGGCCTGCCCGCCACACTTTGTCATCTCAGCAGCCGCTCAGCTAAGTCGGGAGTAACCCGAGCTCTGCGACGACTTGTTAGCTTACGTTCCCAGGCCATCCATATTTCATATGCGGAGAGGTGCGCTCGCCAGGAGATGCGACTCGAGGCGGTTTACACACTAATGAGCAGCGTACCTGCCAGAGGACGCCCGGTGTCATCATGGCCGCATTGACTGGAGGGGGTCACTGGGGGGCGATGATGGAGCAGGCAGGAACGCAAACAAAATGTGGTTATTGCTCACGTGGCTCATTAGCGAGGAAGTCGGGCGGGGGCACCGAGGTGGGCAGTCCGGGTGGAGGGTGAGGGCACCGGGGAGAACGTGGACGGTTTCAAGGCAGTCAAACAAGCGGGAGGGAGAGGCGGTTGTCGGACTGTCAGAGAAGGAAGAGACTCTTTTTCAGTTTATGCCAGTCTGCATTAACCCAGCAGAATTAAATATTCAGCCATTAGAGCCTGGCTGCATGCAACATTTACACACTTTCCATGTTGGGTTTGTCACTAATAACACTAAGTTTTGCCTTTAAATATATATAATACTGTTTTTAGCATTTTTTTTTTAAATAAAAAAATATCAAAATGCCCCCAAGTCCCCATAGTTGACCATACAGTCTGTGGCCCTTGCTGGAAAAAGTTTAGACACACCTGATCTAAAATATTACAAGCTTTCAAGATAAAACTAAAATATAAACAATGTTTCGTTAGTTAATAAAAAAAATAAAGTAATACTAGCTTATGAATTTATTTGGAAAAATTACAACAGTCATAATAAACACTGTTAAATGTGTAACTGAATTATTTGTACAGAAATCATTTTTGACACACCAGCTTTTGCAGTTAAACAACCATATTGTTATTATTATTTTTATTATCATTATTATATGGAGAAAATGTGAGAAAAAAGAGCAAAATAAATTGGAAAAAGCTGAAATGTTCTTATAATAAATATTAATAATTTACTTAGTCACCTATAATACAAAGTTGACACAATATCTATTAACATTTACATTTTTTAAATTAAAACAATATCAATATCAACGCATACTTTGACTTTTCAGTATGTAGCCCTTGGTGGACAAAGTTTGGACACCCCTGAACTAAAGTATCAAAAGTCGATATTTTGATTTGAGAATCGATATTAGAGTGTAAAGATCAAAGATCAATCAATCAATCAATCAAAGTGTATTTATATAGCCCTAAATCACGAGTGTCTCAAAAAGCTACACAAGCCACAACGACATCCTCGGCTCAGTTCTGGTATGTGCGGTATCGATATTCCAGTATAGATCCGCACATCGCTAATTAGTTAGCATATCCGTCGCGGGGGGGAGCCGCTGCGTGCAGCATCGTCTACATTTTTGGCTCACATTAGAGCAGGAAGACGCCGCCCGCAGAGTTGAGGGTGTCAGAGTTGAGGGTGTCAGAGGTGAGGGTGTCAGAGGTGAGGGTGTCAAGTCAACAGCATCTGCAGCCCAGCCGTGAAGTCATTGCTAAACATAAGCTGGGAATTGAAATGTCCTCTTGTCTCCTTCCAGAGTCAGAAGTGACCGCCGTCAACCGCTGCCTGGACGCCGCCAAGGCGTGCAACATAGACGAGACGTGTCAGAAGCTGCGCACGGAGTACGTGTCGTCCTGCATCCAGCCCTCCGCCCGCTCCGGGCCCTGCAACCGGCCCAAGTGCAGCAAGGCGCTCAGGAAGTTCTTCGACCGCGTGCCGGCAGACTACACCAACGAGTTGCTCTTCTGCCCGTGCACCGACACGGCGTGTGCCGAGCGCCGCCGCCAGACCATCGTGCCGACGTGCTCCTACGAGGACAAGGACAAGCCCAGCTGCCTGGCCCAGCTGAGGGTCTGCAAGGCCGACTACGTGTGCAGGTACGTCTCTGCTTGTTCTGGAAGCTCTCAGCTTAAACACCGTCGGTCTCGCCTCTACGTGGTTATGTCGTACACGGTACAAAGTGCATTGATGGACATGTTGCACATAAAGAAGTTTTAACTGTACTGAAATTAAGGATGGGTGATATGGACTAGAATCTATATGTATATATATATATATATATATATATATATATATATATATATATATATATATATATATATATATATATATATATATATATATATATATATATATCTCAATCAATAAATCAAAGTTTATTTATATAGCCCTAAAACACGAGTGTCTCAAAGGGCTGCAAAAGCCACAACGACATCCTCGGCTCAGATTCCACATCAGGGCAAGAAAAAATTCAGGCTGGTATCGGCGATTCTGCACTTTCTTCTGATTCTTACTTAGTGCAAATGTGCTTTTTCTTTTTACATTTGTTTATTGGGTTTTAAACACATACATTTGACAGGAGTTGACCAAAATACATACATTCCCGTTTTTCCCCCCCCAACAAGTAAAAAACATAAACACACACACACACACATGTATGTATGTATGTCAGAATCAGAATCAGAATCAGAATCAGAATCAGAATAGTTTTATTGCCATTGTTTGAGAACGGGTTCACAAACTAGGAATTTTTCTTGGTGCAAACGTGCGACATAAAACACATATAATACATACATGTATTTGTATAAAAAGAGCTGTGACTGAGCTATCAGATGGACTTAGAAGGGATTCAAGGAATTCAAGGAGCTGCTGTTAGGAGTTATTGTTCATTTGCCTAATGGCCGAGGGGAAAAAACTGTTCAGGTGGCGGGAGGTGTGGGTCTGGATGGAGCGTAGTCTCCTGCCTGAGGGGAGAGGGGAGAATAGTGTGTGTCCAGGGTGAGAAGAGTCAGCTGTGATCCGACCCACACGCCTCCTGGTCCTGGAGGAGAACAAGTCCTGGAGGGATGGGAGCTTTCAGCCAATCACCTTCTCAGCAGCACGTACGATGCGCTGCAGTCTATTCTTATCCTGGACTGTGGCGCCGGGGAACCACACTGTGATGGAGGAGGTCAGGATGGACTCTATGATGGCTGAGTAAAACTGCACCAGCATCTCGGTCAGCACCTTAAGTTTCCTCAGCTGCCGCAGGAAGTACATCCTCTGCTGGGCCTTCTTGATGAGGGAGCTGATGGTCAGCTCCCACTTGAGGTCCTGGGTGATGGTGGTGCCCAAGAAACGGAAGGAGTCCACGATGGGGACGGGGGTGGGAGAGTCAATCAGGGTGAGGGGGAATGGTGGGGCTGTGACTTTCCTGAAGTCCATGATCATCTCCACTGTTTTCTGGGCGTTCAGCTCCAGGTTGTTGAGGCTGCACCAGGACGTCAGCCGGTCCACCTCTCTCCTGTAGGCGGACTCATCGCCATTCGAGATGAGCCCGATGAGGGTGGTGTCATTCGCAAACTTGAGCAGTTTTACGGATTGGTGACTGGAGGTGCAGCAGTTTGTATATAGGGAGAAGAGCCAGGGGGAGAGTACACAGCCCTGAGGAGTACCAGTGTTTGTGGTTCGACTGTCTGAGACAATCTTCCCCAGCCGTACGTGCTGTCTTCGGTCTGTCAGGAAGTCATTAATCCAACTGCAGAGGGAGTCGGGCACGCTGAGCTGGTAGAGTTTGTCTCGTACCAGTCCAGGGAGGATGGTGTTGAAGGCAGAGCTGAAGTCCACAAACAGGATCGTAGCGTAGGTTTCTGGGGAGTCCAGATGCTCCAGGATGAAGTGGAGGGCCAGGTTCACTGCATCAGCCACAGACCTGTTGGCTCTGTAGGCGAACTGCAGTGGGTCCAGGAGGGGGGCGGTGATGTCCTTGAGGTGGGGCAGGACCAAGCGCTCAAAGGACTTCATGACCACAGACGTCAGCGCGACCGGCCTGTAGTCATTTAGTCCTGTGATCCGTGCTTTCTTGGGGACAGGGAAAATGGTAGAGGTCTTAAAGCAGGACGTCACGCGGCATAGTTACATGGGAGAGAGAAGGAGGGAGTCAACGTCAATGTCGTCATTGTCAGGGAAGGAAACTAACGGTCCCTGAAAGTCACCACTATGCTTGACCCCCTTCAGTGACATAGCAAGCCCAGAACCAGGGTGGGGTTGACCTTTGACAGCTCTAACAATGATGCGGGTACATAGAGACCTAGCACAAGGGGCAATAAAGCATCCGCATGAGGTTATGACGGCCAAGAAAACTCCAATGGAGACCAGGGCCGACTTAATTAGGTCAGACCACCTGCCAAAGGTGTTATGAAGCCAATCTTTAAAGGGGTCAGAGACACCGGAAACTTCAGTAAGTTCTTAGGCTCTGAGGCCTTCTAAGGCGCTCTGGACCGAGCCATCGGGGGCAGCATTGTTAGGAATGAAGGTACAGCATTGGTCACCAAACATTGCACACACACCTTCTTCCTTGGCTAGGATGCGGTCAAGGGCTATGTGGTTCTGGATGGCCATGAGGGAGGTCGGGGCAAGTTGTTCAGCAAGTCCCTCAACGGCGTCACGAGTCAGGTTGGTCAGTCTCAACAGATTATAAAAAACATAGTTAATGCGTTCTACATTTTTAGTAGCAGTCACAGGGAAAATAGCACCAATGATAGGAAGGTTCTCGAAACCTGCACAGGATTCACACCACAATTTGTGTTGTGAGGGGACCCCTCTTGGTTGTCCAATTGCATCAAAGTAAACACCATCAGGGTTTCTCATCAGATCGAAGGAGCCCTTTACACTCCTTCGAGATAAAACATGGCGGCGTCGGCGAGAAGTTAGAGAGGCCGCTGAGACAGGAGTTACAAGGGGAGTTAATTTGGTACCCACTAGGGTGAGTGGGGTCACCAGTCTAACCATAGCACAAAGCCCTACGGATAACGTTGGGATTCTAATGTACAATCTGTGCTCCCCACAATACCAGAATAAGTCAGCTCGTGCCCAAGGGCCTATCCTTGAGCCATCTATCAGTGTGGTGCACCAGGAAGGGTTAATGTCACCCAATTTGTTGGGGGACGAAGAGGGTCCTTTGAATTGAAAACACGTGTAATTCAGCTTTTGGGCCACAAATGGAAGAAGTCGGGTGGAATTGTCAACAGGAGGGTACACACTAGCCAACAAATCGCACCCTGGTGGCGTGGGTTCAGAGAACAAGGAAATAAGACAGTTTGAGCCATTTATGTCAGTCAACTTAAAAGGGGCGGGGTAAGTGTGGGGAAAAAGACGTCCAGCGGAACAAGCAACACAGTCACCCAGGTTTTGGCTCTTAGCCATGCTAGTCATCCACCTGAGCCATAGGTTGCCTGCACCTGCTCCTAAGGTCAAAGCTACCAGGCCTTCGGTGGTGATGTCATTAGCACGCACAGATGTGAGAGCCTTTGAAACACCACCGAGGTGGGGTGGTACTTTGGGTGCTACAGAGGGTGTAGAGGTAGTTAACGCCCTCTCAAGGACATTAATTTTAATAATTCCTTTAGAGTCTGTATCAGTCAGGTCAACCCCCAAAACAACATAAAAGGGACGATGGGCACCACTTACCATAGTATGTTGTCTGCATCCGACACCAATGGTTCAGGGTTGAGTCGTAACAAATATAGAGGTTATTACCACGGTAATAGCTATTGTGTCCCCCGTAATTAATCACACTGCACAGGTCAAAAAATAAGTCTTGCTTTCCCCTTTGACCCAGTCTATTTAAAGTCCGCTGTATGTTCTTAGACACTTGTCAGTCACTGTCGTCAGGAAGGATGAACTGAGACACAAAAACAGTAGAACACGCCCAAGCACCAGTCCGTCAGGGAACACTACCGGGTGTAACATCCTGCCTTTCGTCTATCAATATCAGAGTTATTTAGGTAACAAAACGGGGATAAACATCAAACTTTTCACTTAATGTAAAGACACATGTAGTTATGCTGAAAACAAGCAAGAGAAATTGGATAACTTCGAGTATAAAGGCTGGTCTCAAATAAGGATGTACAATATAGAAGTTAAAAAGAGTAATATAGGTAGAACATCTCTCTCTCAGCGTCGTCTTCTGGGCTGTAGGATTATGTGTGTGTAATTAAAGCCTCGCTCTTCTATGACCTAGAGGGGGAGAGGTTACTAGCACAATCACCCCTTATGTGTGTTACCTCGGTAACACACACTAAAAATGAGTCGTTTTCTGCTCCCGTTCTTCTTCAAATGCCTCAGGCTCAAAAGGCGCTGCTGGGGGGTCGAGTGGGGCAGATGTAGTGGTGATGTCAGCAATGATATCCCCTGGTGATCTGTCAGGTTCTTCAGCTGTAGTGCAGAGGGAGAGGTGGTACCAGGTGTCCCCTCCACCAGCCAGTCGAAGGGCGTGGGACGTCCGTTCCACGACCTTGAAGGGACCAGTCCACCTGGGCTCCGTCCACTTGCGTTTGATGACCTAGATCTTGACCCTCTCAGCGGGTGGAAGGGAATCTGGAGTGGCGGGCTGTCATCCTCGTATCTGTACAGAAGAACTGGCACACAAATTCTGCAATTTTTTTGTGTAAAATACCATTTTGGTTTTACGCTGAGTCCTCCTTCCATGGTGGCTGCTGGTCCTGTGAATGGCTGACCTGTATGCAGCTCATAGGGTGAAAAACTCAAAGGGCGGTAAAACAGCCTTATTCACGGACCTTCGAATGAACATTAACGCTAATTGCAACATGTCAATCCAATTAAATTTGGTCTGTGCACAGATTTTAGCCAATTAGTTTTTAATGTTCTGGTCCATCCTTTCAACCTTACCTTGGGACTCAGGATGGTACCCCAAACCTGTGTTCTAGTCTGAAAGCCTTTTCGACCAAGGCTAAGTGAGTTGTTTTGTTTTTTTAAATGGTTGCCGTTGTCTGACCTAATCTTTTTGGGGAAACCATGTCGGGGTACTAGGTCATTCACAAGTCATTTAATTACTGATATTGCATCCTCTTTTGAGGTTGTTGTTGCTTCCGGCCAACCACTGTGATTGTCAACACAAGTCAGTACGTACCTTTTCCCTTGTACCGTATTGATCATATCAGTGAAATCAAAGACTATACATGGTTCACCCTCACCTCCTCCATATTCTAAATTTGATCTACTAAAATACTATCGATGTGTAAAATCGTTATTTTCAAATTAAAATTAGTTATAACTTCTTACCCACGGGAAAAACGTTAAAACTATGGAATGTGTCAGAGTCGGACCATTGTCGATTTTGTTCCAAGGAGTCTGTATCCACCCTCACTCACCCCCTTCTGTTTCTGAAACAGGACTGTGTTAGTCATACTATCACTTTCAGAAACATCCAAGAAAAAGGTCAGCTAATAGTCAAATAGCGGAGGACAAGTCATGTTTGAAGTCAATGATAGTCTCCCTAGCCTCTGTTGTCCACTGGGGGGTGTTGCCAGGGTAGGGGACCCCCTAGCAATATCACAAACAACCCAAACTCCACTAAATATGCTTATATTTTATATTGTCACAAATACTAGAAAAATACTACCCATATGGCGGATGCTCTATCAATAGTATTCTGAAATTTTACCACACCTGGTGGCCCCAATAATTGACCAAGTCAAGCTCATGTTGTAGAAAGTCGAATGATGCGGACACGTTTGTCACTGAACACTTTCTATCAGACCTCTGCCATGGCAACTTTGTGTATGTAATGAGCAACTATAATTATTTGATATGCTTAAATGTGTAATGTGTCGTTTTAGCTCAGCTGTTGTGTAGCTGCTAGCTCCTCGTAGCCTACAGGTGTCTAAAGTGCAGCCCATAGTTATGTGTTTAACACAACTATGTGCTAAACCTAAACAATTGAAAATGTGGTATTTGGGTGTCGGTGTAATGTTTGGCAGCTACGCCGTGTCTTATCATTGCACCTAAGTTATTTGGTTTTGTAGGCGAGACAGACAGCAAGGGAACAATGTGGGACACTATTGTGTCCATCTTATACCATGCTAGCTGTTGCAAAGATAGGTCAACATGAGCAGCCACACCTTGAGTTCCAACATATATAAATAATCATAACAAATGGCGAGTTGGGTGGCAGAACACACGGAAGCATCTCAGTCAGTCAGGGTTTTCACTGTTAGAGCAGCTGGATGTCAGCCATTCCTGTTGTTTCAGGCTGTGGTATGAGCTCATGGAAGAGCCTTGGTAGTGGTGTCGCAGCTGGGTGGTTGAGCCGTCAGGTAACACCAGGAAGGTTCCTTCTGTGCGATATTGAATGTTAGGGTACAGTCTGTAAAGGAGGTCAGTACCAATCTGGCAGGGCGTGTGCAGGTCAATCACGAAGGGGTGCTTTAGTGTGTGTCCCGCAATCTGAACCGGAAGGGGTTTGGTGACAGGTAACCTTCTTGTGACCCCAGCGAAGCCTTCGACGTTTAAAGAGGAAGCACACAGTTTCTTTGGTACCTCTGCATTCAGAATCGAATGGGTGGCGCCAGTGTCAATCACGAACTGATAACATTGTCCGTTGACACTCATGTCCAGCAGGGGGCCAGTCTGTATCTCCTGCTGGGGCTCCTGCGGTGGGCGTCCTTTGCCACGCTTTTGTGTTCGTTTGTTGGCACTACGGAACCTTTCCTGTTCGAAAATGTTCGGACAGTCACGACTCCAGTGACCAGGCTGGTCACAGCCGAAACAGTTTCCACCCCGGACTGGCTTTGAAGCACCGTGTTGTCCACCACCCGAGTCCAACCGTCTGGTCGCACGTCTGTTGAGGATTCTTTCCTCCACCTGTTGGAACTCAGAAGCAAGGTCACCCAGTGCTGAATATACCCTAGCTGATTTTTTACTAATTAGTTCTTTTGACCTTTTATCTTCAGCGTTCTGTAAATTAAGGAGTTGCTTCCTTGCTGCTCTGTCATTAGCCTTATCATCCTCATCTTGAGGAAAGAGACTGCGCATAGCAGTAGCTATGTTTGTAACGTATGGTGTTATCGGTGAGGTCGAAGATTCAGCCATTAATCCTGCTTGTTGTTCTGTATTTTTGCCATCTTGTGTGGAAACACAACGATACAAAATCCTTCTAAAGTCTGCTACGGAGAGAGTGTATCCTGCTGTTAGCTTGTCTAATGTGTTGAGCCAAAGACTCCCACCTTCAGACACAGGTGGAAGTTTGTCAACAATGGCTTGCATGTCTGCCACAGCAAAAGGCTTATATTGAAATCTGCCGCTTTTATCAGGAAAAAGTGGATATGCGTGTCCCTCCAGCTTTTTTGAGCGTATGTTGTATGCATGTGGTTCATGTGGGTGTTGGTCAATGTAGCCTTCCATTGAGCCATTAACAGTTACAGGAGACCACAAAGTCTGGCTCTGTTGTGTGTTGCTCAAGAATGTCTGATGTGCACGTGAGAGGCTGTCATCTACTGGGGGAGGGCATTTGTTTATGGCAACAAAATGGTCTGGCGTGTAAAGTGAGGAGTTTTGCGTTGACTCATGCATTATCTGCTGTCTAGTAAGATCAGGCATATTCGGGAGGTTTTCCGCTGGGTGGCTGTTATTTTGGGGCTTAGGCACCAGAGGTGAATTACACTCAGGAGACAGCGTTAGTTTTGGAGGAGGGTTCAATCTTAGAGAGGCTGTGTGCGAACCGCCCTCATTTGTCACAGGAGTAGGGGGCGGTGGCCTAGTCAAAGTCTGGGCGGGTCGTTTGAATTGTCTTACGCATGCGCGGCAGGCAAAAGACCAATCAGTCAATTCTGTCATTAATCATCGGTTCTTTCGTTGCATTTCGTTTTTCCACGTAATCCCCGTTTACTTTTATCATACGCCAAACTCTTAAATTCTCTCCCTGAGTGTTCCATTTTCACCAGCGCACACACACACACACACACACACACACACACACACACACACACATGATCACGCGCATCCAGCACACACACACACACATGCACGTGTAAGCACTCACGCACACACAAGCAAGTGCCTACGGCCCTACGCACACACACACACACGCACACGTAAGCACTCTCTCTCTGCGTTTCACTTTACCATAAAACTTCCAGTTACTTTTTTATTTTATTTTTTATTTTACCAGACGTTTGAGTTCACAACTTTTCGAGTATTGTAAACTCCCTCTTAACCCTTTCAAGGAACGTTCTCTTTTCGACAACCGTCCATTCAATTGATCATTACAAAGTAATGACTAATTACATTTTCCCCAGCCGCCATCACATTCTTGTCTGTCACACTCCTTGGCCATTGTGTCCATTTTTTTCCCCCAGGGGCCTCAAACCCCTGAACCATACGGCGGCCTTTAACCCCGTACTTTTATCATACAATACGCAGCTAGAGCCTCTAACTCTAACCCGTGCAATTTATCGTACAATACGCAGCTAGAGCCTCTAACTCTAACCCGTGCAATTTATCGTACAATACGCAGCTAAAGCCTCTAACTCTAACCCGTGCAATTTATTGTACAATACGCAGCTAGAGCCTCTAACTCTAACCCGTTACTATTTATTGTACAATACGCAGCTAGAGCCTCTAACTCTAACCCGTTACTATTTGCTTACTCGTCAGTCAAGCAGCCCGTCACGGTAATCTTGACACAATGACGTGAGTGGTATTCACAACTTTTATGCAATGGTGGCTATGGAAAAATGCAACCAATCTATCAAAATGCAATCAATCAATCAAAATCACCACTCTGTGTCTGGGGTACAATTCTGTGTTTGACTTACAGACCTCAGGACAGACTCCTAATGCAGATTTTATCTAAAAAGAAAGGTTCTGCTTACCTTGAATTATGTTTTGGCCATGTGAGTCTGTCCAGAAGATTGCAAGAGAAGGTCCAATTGTCAGCGTGTCATCCCGGACGAGCCCCCAAATTGTTGCGTTTGACCAGATGTTCCTCCAAGTGGGATGTAAAACGCTGGTCAGTCCCAAGTTCCTTAGATGACATATAAACTGACTCAGAGGTACCACCCAGCACAGTATAGGTATTTTGTAATTTATTGTCAAATATTTGAGAATAGAGACCAGCCTCGAACAACACATCCAAATGCGTAGCCCAAGTTGATCTGGCATTCCACAGGTAAAAGCAACTCTTTTCACACAAAGAAAGCCCCCATCTCCTCCCCCCCCCCCCCCCTCTCAACACTGATAAGAAGAGAGACTTGGGGGTTGTGTTCACATTCCTGATGGTTTACGACCCTGCCTAAACAGGCAATCTGAAGACAAAGAGAAACTAGTATACAGAGTAAAATTAAGGAAAAAATATGAGCTGATTCAAACATGATTATGAATAAAGAAATAGCTCTTAAACATATGCATTATCCACAGTATGTATGTATGTATATGTACCGGTGTGTGTGTATATATATATATATATATATATATATATATATATATATATATATAGGGGTGTGGGAAAAAATCGATTCGAATTCGAATCGCGATTCAGAATCGATTCTCATTTTTAGAAATCGATTTTTTTTGTTTGTTTTTTACATAATCAATCCAACAAAACAATACACAGCAATACCATAACAATGCAATACAATTCCAAAACCAAACCCGACCCAGCAACACTCAGAACTGCAATAAACAGAGCAATTGAGAGGAGACACAAACACGACACAGAACAAACCAAAAGTAGTGAAACAAAAATGAATTTTATCAACAACAGTATCAATATTAGTTACAATTTCAACATAGCAGTGATTAAAAATCTCTCATTGACATTATCATTAGACATTTGTAAAAAAAAAAAAAAAAAAAGAACAATAGTGTCACAGTGGCTTACACTTGCATTGCATCTCATAAGCTTGACAACACACTGTGTCCAATATTTTCACAAAGATAAAATAAGTCATACTTTTGGTTCATTTAATAGTTAAAACAAATTTACATTATTGCAATCAGTTGATAAAACATTGTCTTTTACAATTATAAAAGCTTTTTACAAAAATCTACTAATCTCCTTGCATGTCAGCAGACTGGGGTAGATCCTGCTGAAATCTATGTATTGAATGAATAGAGAATCCTTTTGAATCGGGAAAAAATCGTTTTTGATTCGAGAATCGTGACCCCAAGAATCGATATTGAATCGAATCGTGGGACACCCAAAGATTCACAGCCCTAATATATATACTGTGTATTTATATATATATACATATATATATAATAGTAATAATAAATAAATAAAATAAAAATAAACCACTTGTGCAAATAAACTTAACATGTCTGCTAAAATGTAAAAAGTTATATATTTGAAAAAATAAAACTAAAATAAAAACAGTAAAATGTAAGAAAAAAGAGACTTAAATGACAAAAAGATGAATTTTTTTAACTAATAATAATAATAATAATATACTTAGTCACCAATAATACAAAGTATTGCCTTTTAATATATATAGTACTGTTTTTAGCATTTTTAAATGATAATGATAAATGGGTTATACTTGTATAGCGCTTTTCTACCTTCAAGGTACTCAAAGCGCTTTGACACTATTTCCACATTCACCCATTCACACACATTCACACACTGATGGCGGGAGCTGCCATGCAAGGCGCTAACCAGCACCCATCAGGAGCAAGGGTGAAGTGTCTTGCCCAAGGACACAACGGACGTGAATAGGATGGTAGATTGGATGGTAGGTTTTTTTAAATAAAAAAATATCAAAATGCCGTAGTTGACTATACAGTCTGTGGCCCTTGCTATAAAAAGTTTAGACACCCCTGATCTAAAATATTAGAGGCTTTTAAAATTAAAATTAAATATGCTTAAAATATAAACAATGTTTCATTAGTTAATTAAAAAAATAAGTAATACTAACAACCACCATAACAAACATTGTTAAATGTGTAACTGAATTTTTTGTACAGACATAATTTTTGACACACCAGGTTATGCAGTTAAACAACCACATTGTTATTATTATTTTTATTCCATTATCATATGGGAAAAACAAAAGTAAAAATGTGAGAAAAAAGAGCAAAATAAATGAGAAAAAGCTGAAATGTTCTAAATAATCATTAATAATAATTTACTTAGTCACCTAAAATACAAAGTTTACACAATATCTGTTTTTAACATTTGAATTTTTTAAATTAAAACAATATCAATATGGCCCCCGCATACTTAGACTTTTCAGTATGCGGCCCTTGGTGGACTAAGTTTGGACACCCCTGAAAAGAAAGTATCAAAATAATTTATATTTTGATTTGAGAATCGATATTAGAGTGCAAAGATCTGGTATGAGCGGTATCGAAATTCCAGTATCAATCCGCACATCGCTAATTAGTTAGCATATCCTCAGACGCTCTGTAGTGTAGCATGTTTAGCTGTTCCTTGTCTTCCAATCATTATGAAACTTAGCGTTCTTTGCCTTCATTAAGCCAAATAAACGGACTTAAAAGTGGCTTTGCACTGTGCAGGGGCGTTAGCCGCTGGCGAGATTGCTAGTTCGTTGCGGACGCCTTTGTGTTAAATGTGCGTGACACGTCAACATGCATCATCACGCTACAATGATAGTGTTAAAAATGTATATCATAAATATCGGGTGTTGCTGTTATCGCACTGTCCTCCTGGAGTTTTGATCCGAGTGAGACGTCATCAGAGATATCAATTGTGTTTCACGACAAACACGTTTCTCCAGGTCTCGCTGGGCCCAGTTCCAGTACGACTGCCAGCCCTGGGAGCAGAACGCCAGCGGCTGTAAGCAGGAGAACCATGGCGCGTGTCTGCTGGCCTACACCGGCCTGATCGGTAAGGAACACACCGAGACAGAAGACCACAATGTCACTCGGGGATGAACCATCATCCTCCACGACTTGACCATTTGCAGATTAGTCTATGATTACGACCTTTTTGTTTTACGAACAACTACAGTGTTGAATATCTACTTCAATAAGAGTTGCCTTTAGTGTTTCTTAGAATATCAGTGTGCAACTACAAAACCCAAAACCAGTGAAGTTGGCACGTTGTGTAAATGGTAAATAAAAACCGAATACAATGATTTGCAAATCCTTTTCAACTTATATTCAATTGAATAGACTGCAAAGACAATATATTTAATGTTCAAACTGGTAAACTTTATTTTTTGCAAATATTAGCTCATTTGGAATTTGATGCCTGCAACATGTTTCAAAAAAGCTGGCACAAGTGGCAACAAAGACTGAGAAAGTTGAGGAATGCTCATCAAACACTTATTTGGAACATCCCACAGGTTAACAGGCTAATTGGGAACAGGTGGGTGCCATGATTGGGTATAAAAGCAGCTTCCATGAAATGCTCAGTCATTCACCAACAAGTATGAGCCGAGGGTCACCACTTTGTCAACAAATGCGTCAACAAATTGTCCAACAGTTTAAGAACAACATTTCTCAACGAGCTATTGAAAGGAATTTAGGGATTTCACCATCTACGGTCCGTAATATCATCAAAAGGTTCAGAGAATCTGGAGAAATCACTGAACTTAAAGGCCTACTGAAATGAAATTGTTTTATTTAAACGGGGATAGCAGATCCATTCTATGTGTCATACTTGATCATTTCGCGATATTGCCATATTTTTGCTGAAAGGATTTAGTAGAGAACATCGACGATAAAGTTCACAACTTTTGGTCGCTGATAAAAAAAAGCCTTGCCTGTACCGGATGTAGTGTGACGTCACAGGTTGAAGGGCTCCTCACATTTGCACATTGTTTACACCAGCAGCGAGAGCGATTCGGACCGAGAAAGCGACGATTACCCCATTAATTTGAGCGAGGATGAAAGATTCGTGGATGAGGAACATTAGAGTGAAGGACTAGAGTGCAGTGCAGGACGTATCTTTTTTCGCTCTGACCGTAACTTGGGTAAAAAGGCTCATTGGATTCCACACTTTCTTCTTTTTCTATTGTGGATCACGGATTTGTATTTTAAACCACCTCGGATACTATATCCTCTTGAAAATGAGAGTCGAGAACGTGAAATGGACATTCACAGTGACTTTTATCCCCACGACAATACATCGGCGAAGCACTTTAGCTACGGAGCTAACGTGATAGCATCGTGCTTAAATGCAGATAGAAACAAAAGAAATACGCCCCTGACTGGAAGGATAGACAGCAGATCAACAATACTACTATCAGGAGACACAGAACCAAACACTGGACCAGTAACTACACGGATAATGCTGTGCCGCCTGTCGAAGCCTAGCAATGCTGTTGCTAACGAAGCCAATGAAGATAACTTAGCTACCGGACCTCGTCAGAGCTATGATAAAAACATTAGCGCTCCACCTACGCCAGCCCTCATCTGCTCATCAACACCCGTGATCACCTGCGCTCCAGCAGGATGAATTGAAGGTGTTGAAGGTGGAATTGTTTGAATCGGTTGAAAAATGTGGGAATTGTGGATGTTTGAAAAATGGATAATTCATTTTGAAAAATGGATAATTAATTTTGAAAAATGGATAATTCATTTTGAATGGGGAAAATGTCCCTAAAAACTGAGAATTCTAAGAAACCCAGGAATTTTTTTTATAATTGTTGAAAAATAGCACACAATTCCTGAACAGGCTGAATATTGTGGAGTTTGAATGGTTTGAATCAGATAAAAAATGCGGGAGTTGTGGAACTTTGAAAAATGTTCCATTCTTTTTAAAAAGGATTTCATTTAAATTTGGAAATTTGGGAATCTGGTTGGTGCTGGTATTTTTCAAATCGGTCGAGAAATGTTGAAGCTCTGATTGCTGCTTTGCACACTCTGGGCATTCTTTCGATGAGCTTCAAGCACACCTGTGAAGTGAAAACCATTTCAGGTGACTACCTCTTGAAGCACATCGAGAGAATGCCAAGAGTGTGCAAAAAAGTAATCAGAGCAAAGGGTGGCTATTTTGAAGAAACTAGAATATAAAACATGTTTTCAGTTATTTCACCTTTTTTTTGTTAAGTACATAACTCCACATGTGTTCATTCGTAGTTTTGATGCCTTCAGTGACAATCTACAATGTAAATAGACATGAAAATAAAGAAAACACATTGAATGAGAAGGTGTGTCCAAAATTTTGGTCCTTACTTTATATGTATATGTATATATTTG
>NC_084733.1:64203230-64275730 GCF_033978785.1 Entelurus aequoreus | reverse complement strand
GTATATGTTCAACTGACTACGTCACGCTACTTCCGGTAGGTGCAAGCCTTTTTTTTATCAGATACCAAAAGTTGCAATCTTTATCGTCGTTGTTCTATACTAAATCCTTTCAGCAAAAATATGGCAATATCGCGAAATGATCAAGTATGACACATAGAATAGATCTGCTATCCCCGTTTAAATAAAAAAAATTCATTTCAGTAGGCCTTTAAGAGACATTTTAGCTTTTATATTTTATAAAATATATTTTTTGTAAGAACCACAATTAATAAATATATTTCAGTGAATAACTTATTGTTCATATCTGTATATAAATATGTACATAAAGTGTTGTAATTATATTGTAAAATGGATGGATGGATGGATGGATGGATGGATGGATGGATGGATGGACGTTTAAAACAAAACTGTTATTATTAATTAGTAAGTATACATTTTTGAGCCTTTTTAGAGAAAATCATATCATTGTAGTAAATTATGCAAATTACTCGATGATGTCATGGTGACCACGCCCAGAGCCACGCCCCCACCGCCACAGGTATCTTGGCAGTTTATAGGAAACACTGTATATATATATATGTATATATATGTGTATATATATATATAATGTTTAGCTGCCTTGGTGTGCATTTTTTACCAGTGGGATTGCACCTAAATCAAAATGATTACGTATTATGTATCAATCCTCCACTTTTTAATAAATTACTGCATGAAACTTATACTTTGACTCAGATAGTAATTATCTCTCGCTGCAGTCCAATATTACTTTACTGTATTATTTTACTTTCTAAAAAAATAAATATTCCCCATAAACATTAATATACTTTTAAATTGGTAAAGAAAGACGGCCTTTTCTGTCCCTAGTTGCTGTGGTGAATCGAAAAATCATAACTTTTTATTGTGGTCTTAACTCGGAGTCAATGTACTCGGGACTGATTAAAGTAACTTTGATCAGCTGTTCTGGAACACCCCCCAGGCCCAGAGTCAGTTTACACAAACATTGTTTGACTTCCTTTGAGTATGTTAGAGATCCAGGCCGCGAGGCTGTGTAATAGATAAAACAGTACTCCATCAGAAAGCCAGACTGCTTTTTGTCCGGGAGTTTGCGCTTATCAAAGCTCGGTGGAGCATGTAGACTGTACTCGCTGATCGCTACACAAACCCTGCAGCGGGGAATGAAAGGGAGGCTGAGGACGCGTCGGCACACGCGAGAGGAACACGTGGAGTCCGGACGTCGTGTTGGGAATCATTTAGAATCCAGGTGTCTTCCTGCCATGTGTCGTATAAGCCGGGGATTTTCAAACTGTGGTGCGGCTCCATCTAGTGGTACCCTCAATTCTGGACTATAAGCCGCTACTTTTTTCCTTGGCTTTTTACCATGCGGCTTATAAAACGGTGCGGCTAATTTATGGATTTTTCTTCGCTGATGGCCATTATGTAATAAGTTCAAAAAACAAACAAAGACACAGAAATGGTGTGTTATTGTTTGTGCTATGGCGCCATCTTTTGGATGAGTTCGCTCACTGCAGGTGCTGCATTGCCGTTCTGTTTAGACTAAGCTTTCAACCGGAAGTAGAAGTCCTGTCCCGTAGCGTTCTACTCGTATTGATTCTTCATCACCATAAGCAACATTTATAAGTTTTACAATTTATCTAAAACAATTCATACTTACTAAACCGTCCCATGGGTGATGTCTGTAGGAGTGTTTTCATTTGTTTGTGCTATTGTAATGTAATGAAGCTAGCGTCGTTAGCATTAGCTACTATGCTAACATGTTTAGTTTTAACTTACAACGGCATTCTTTTTGTATTGTTTCAGTTTCACAAATTCCACAGTCATTTCACCAAAACTTCACCGTGGAGTTATTGAGTCTGATTAGCTGATTAACTTATGTTTTGTTTGATCAGCCGTTTTACTGCCGTGTTACAGACACCGTTTGGAAACAATTAAGGTATGTCAATAAACATTTACAAAATATTTCTGTGTGAATATCTAATTTCACAACAAATAAATAGCCGCGGCTTATAGTATATGTAGGTAATAAATGGAAAAAAAAATGTTGTTCTAAAATTTAGTGGGTGCGGCTTATATATTCCGGTGCGCTCTACAGTCCGAAAAATACGGTAATGAAATATGCAAACAAAGTGTTACTGGTCAAACTGTGTGTTATGTTACAGCAGCCAAAAAAATTCAATATATGTGTTAAATAAAACCTTTGTCTTGTTTTTAATGAATACTTATGCCTACTACGCTACTGTATCATACTGTTGGTCATTATGGTGGTCATTTTCTGCTATAAACTGTTTAAATCTCTGTTGCCTTCTAACCATCGCCAAACACTGTCTGGACAAAAGTATTGGGACACTCGTAAAAGCCCCAGACTCCACATTTTTTAAACCTTACACTTCCGGTGGGTGTCCCAATACTTTTGTTCACAGGAGCTGCATAAGTCATTTCAACTGTATGTGTGTGTGTGTGTGTGTGTGTGTTCCCTGCTCCAGGAAGCACAGTCACGCCCAACTACCTTGACAATTCCACCTCCAACGTGGGACCATGGTGCTCCTGCAGTGCCGGCGGCCACCAGCGGGAGCAGTGTGGGGACTTCCTGGCGTTGTTCCACGACAACGTCTGCCTGAGTGAGTCAAAGAGAAGATGCTGATGACGCCATGAAGACATAATATCAAAATGATCACTCTGCATCACGTGTAAAGTGTAAAGTTGTTTAAATAGTGGGGATGGAATGAACTACACGGAACAAATAGTATCAAATACACGCACATCTATATAATACACGAGCAACGGAGAAATGCCATTACTCTCAGGTGTGACCCACATTACGTGTACTTGATGGATGTGTACTTTATATTCAAAATCAATATAGTGATATATTACATGTACAATGATGTGTATATTATATTTAAAATCAATATAGTGATATATTACATGTACAATGATGTGTGTATTAAGCGTTTCTGGGTGTTGTTGATAAATGTCTTTGGCTTTGCATAGTAGAGTTTTTAACTTGCACTTACAGATGTAGCAACCAACTGTAGTTACTGACAGTGGTTTTCTGAAGTGTTCCTGAGCCCATGTGGTGATATCCTTTACACACTGATGTCGGTTTTTGATGCAGTGCCGCCTGAGGGATCCAAGGTCATGGGCATTGCCGCTTGTGAAATCACGTGCAGTGATTTCTCCAGATTCTCTGAACCTTTTGATGATACGGACCGTAGATGGTGAAATCCCTAAGTTCCTTGCAATAGCTCGTTGAGAAATGTTGTTCTTAAACAATTTGTTGACGCATTTGTTCACAAAGTGGTGACCCTCGCCCCATCTTTGTTTGTGAATGACTGAGCATTTCATGGAAGCTGCTTTTATACCCAATCATGGCACCCACCTGTTCTCAATTAGCCTGTTCACCTGTGGGATGTTCCAAATAAGGGTTTTATGAGCATTCCTCAACTTTCTCAGTCTTTTTTGCCACTTGTACCAGCTTTTTTGAAACATGTTGCAGGCATCAAATTCCAAATGAGCTAATATTTGCAAAAAATAACAAAGCTTACCAGTTCCAACGTTAAGTATCTTCTGTAAAATAAATCAATATATTAATTTGAATGGTTGTAAATAGTGTTGAGAAATAACATTATAATATAACATAACATAACATAATAATATACATGAAATAACATCATATAATATAACATAAAATAAAAATATAATATAACAACATAATATAATATAATAACATGAAATAACATTATAATATAACAACATAACATAAAACAATAATATAATAACAATATAATATAACAACAAAACATCATATAATAATATAACATAATAACATTATAATATAACACCATAATATAATATAATAATATATAATAATAATATTATAACATTAAATAACTTTAAAATACAACAACATAACGTAATATAATATAATACATGAAATAACATTATAATATAACATAACATAACATAATTTAATAACATGAAATAGCATTATAATATAACATTATAATATAACAACATAACATTATACAATAACATGAAATAACATAATACAACAACATAACATAATATAATATAATATATTATAATAAAATGAGATAATATTATAATATAATAACATAATAGTGTTGTCCCAATACCAATATTTTGGTACCGGTACCAAAATTATTTTGATACTTTTCGGTACTTTTCTAAATAAAGGGGACCACAAAAAATTGCTTTATTGCCTTTATTGTAAAAAAAATCTTAGGGTACATTAAACATGTGTTTATTATTGCAAGTTTGTCCTTAAATAAATTAATGAACATACTAGACAACTTGTCTTTTAGTTGTAAGTAAACAAACAAAGGCTCCTAATTAGTCTGCTGACGTATGCAGTAACATATTGTGTCATTTTTCTACCTATTATATTGTCAACATTATTAAGGACAAACTGTAAAAATGTATTATTAATCTACTTGTTCATTTTCTGTTAATATCTGCTTATTTTCTGTTTCAACATGTTCTATCTACACTTCTGTTAAAATGTAATAATCACTTATTCTTCTGTTGTTTGATACTTTACATTAGTTTTGGAAGATACCACAAATTTGGGTATCAATCCGATACCAAGTAGTTACAGGATCATACATTGGTCATATTCAAAGTCCTCATGTGTCCAGGGACGTATTTACTGACTTTATAAACATCACATACATTTTTTGTGATGCCAAAAAATATCGACGTAATCATAGTAGTATCGACTAGATAGACCGGTACTTTTCAGAGGCGGTATAGTACCGAATATGAGTCATTAGTATCATTAATATAATAACATTATAATATAACATCATATAATAATATAATAAAATAACATAACATTTTAACATATAATAAAATAATATAATAACATGAAATAACATTATAAAATAACATAACATCATATAATAATATAATATAATCTATAACATAACATTATAATATAACATTAAAAAGGCCGGGCAGCACAGTGGAAGAGGGGTTAGTGCGTCTGCCTCACAATACGAAGGTCCTGGGTTTGATCCTGCGCTCGGGATCTTTCTGTGTGGAGTTTGCATGTTCTCCCCGTGACTGCGTAGGTTCCCTCCGGGTACTCCGGCTTCCTCCCACCTCCAAAGACATGCACCTGGGGATAGGTTGATTGGCAACACTAAATTGCCCCTAGTGTGTGAGTGTGAGTGTGAATGTTGTCTGTCTATCTGTGTTGGCCCTGCGATGAGGTGGCGATTTGTCCAGGGTGTACCCCGCCTTCCGCCCGATTGCAGCTGAGATAGGCTCCAGCACCTCCCGCGACCCCGAAAGTGATAAGCGGTAGAAAATGGATGGATGGATGGATTAAAAAGGCCAATGTGCAACACCTTAATGAAGTCTTCTTCTCCCTCATCCAGAGAACGCCATCTTGGCTTTTGGCAACAGCTCGGATGTGAAAACAGGCGGTGGTCAGTCCGGGATTCCCAGCCCGACCGTGTACTCTCCCCGGGCCACCGCCAGCGCCGCCCCGGGCGTTTCCATGGAAACAGAGCAGAACATCCTGAGAGCACAGATACCAACTCAAGTGAGACTTTTTTTTTTTTTTTTTTTTAAATAGTCTCCTCATCACATTTTAACCAAACAAGCTCTTCCAAAGATGTTTGAATAACGAGCAGATGCTCAAAGTAACAATTTATGCTTTTTTAGGCCAAGATTAAAAAACTTAAGTAGCTTAAATTTAAAGAATGAGGATGGTTACTATTTGCACAGGAAAGTCTCCCAATTTGTGCCTGAAATTCTTCTCACGCCTCATAGCACAAATTGCCTCATTTTTAGGAGGCTAAACTAGCTTCACAACAAACATTTCTCACATGGACTTCAAAAGATCCTATTAAAATTGTAAAATCTTGGATCCATCAATATTTATTCCCCACTACCTGGGTCACCGAACCATTTCAGCTTTCTTCTTTTACTTTTTTATAAGAAGAAAATCCCAACATTTCCCCACTGTACTTAATAGTGTACACTCAGGGCCCGATCTACTACAAACAGTAAGTGCTAAATAGCATGCACAAACTATAAAGTCGCACGTAAAATCAGTGGCGTGCCGTGGGCGATCTACTAAGACTGTGTGTCCTATTTGTACTCCGGCTGTCATCATGGAGACACTCTTTTCCCTCCACATTGATGGAGCCATGTGGCCCAATAGTCCATCATGGGCTGAATGATCCACAAATGCATGCAAGGAGGCATAAAAATGCATGTTTTTCAATAATATGTCTCCTACTGAAAAATACGCCATTTAAAAAAAAAGAATGCTAAGAAACACCCAAACAAAAGTCATCCACCAGCTATAAAATTAGAAAAAGATATTGCTGAACAGACGATATTTGTACCGTATTTTTTGGAGTATAATTCGCACCGGAGTATAAATCGCACCTGCCGAAAATGCATTATAAAGAAGGAAAAAAACATATATAAGTCGCACTGGAGCCCGGCCAAACTATGAAAAAAAACTGCGACTTATAGTCCGAAAAATATGGTAATATTTGTATTTCTGACACCTCCGACAGACAGAATATTCTCTCAATCATCTTTCTTTTGCGCACGCCATTTGTGCGTGACTGTTCCAGTTTGCACGTCCTTTCTAAACATGTTGAATATAGAAAACAAAACAGTGGCTGCAGAACAGTTTCAGTCTTGAGAAATCACATCGTTGAATAGTTATATTTGCATGTCTTCCTCGCTGAACGGATTGTGTTCCTTAGTTTGCTCATTTAAGAGACGCAATCTTCGACGCACGAGCTTAGTAGGTCAGCTTTGCACGCGTTTTAATGCAAACCTTTTGTAGACGCTGCAAAACTACAAAGGGTTACACTTTTCTGAACTCTAATTTGTTTCGATTTTTTTTAATTGAAAATAAACTAAAAAAACATCTCTGAAAATCTTTTTTCCACGTTCAGTTTTCGTAAAATAAATGCACAAAAAAAAATGTTTTGATTAAAAATAACATTTTAAAACAAAATTTAAAGGGGAAAATACAATTTTAACGTTTGAAAAATTTCAACATTTTTTGTTTTTTCTTACAAAATTTTACATTAATTAGAAACTCAAAATGTTAAGTAAATGTTGAAGTCGAAACATATACATTTTATATATATATTATTTTTTTTATTTTTTTAGAAACAACTATTAGATTTCCCCCCTCGATTTTATTTTTATTAAAAAGAAAAACAAATCTTTAAAAAGCTTAAAAAACTTAACAATAATTATTGCGTCTTAGATTCTGCTTAACAATGCTTAATGTTTATGATCGATTCTCATTTGGACCCAACATTGAGGTCTTCAAAGGCCCAGAAAAAATAGTTGGTTTTGAAAATAAAATAAAAAAATAATAATACAATTATTTTTTTTGTAGAAATGAACCAAATAAATTATTCTGTGGCAATCATGGACAAATGTTCTAATGGAATTTAAAACTCTTCTTTTTAAGAAGAAAATATGATTTTCATCCACAGCAATCCACAGTGGGAAATAGTTTTTTAATCACATCCATATTAGAATTGTTTATTTTTTTAAATTGCAAAGAAACAAACTTAAAAATGTATGGTTTTGTTTAAAAAATGCTGGAAATTATGGAAAGCGCCACTCTACATAGCAATTGACGCTATGGTCAAACTTAGAATTGCAACAAAAAATAAAATAATAATATATAATAATAATAATAGTAATAATATATTGAACCCCATCTAAAGCGGATAGTCGTGGAATGGACCACATGAATCCTACTGTATGTTATTTGTTTTCTTTCAATATCATTTTTCTCTGTTGCGCAAGAGAAACCTGCTCAGTGGCCTAGTGGTTAGGGTGTCCGCCCTGAGATCGGTAGGTTGTGAGTTCAAACCCTGGCCGAGTCATACCAAAGACTATAAAAATGGGACCCATTACCTCCCTGCTTGGCACTCAGCATCAAGGGTTGGAATTGGGGGTTGAATCACCAAAAATGATTCCCGGGTGCGGCCACCGCTGCTGCTCACTGCTCCCCTCACCTCCCAGGGGGTGACCAAGGGGATGGGTCAACTACAGAGGACAAATTTCACCACACCTACTGTGTGTGTGTGTGTGACTATCATTGGTACTTTAACTTTAACAAAATACTGAAAAAAAGACAACTTATCTATTTTTTAAAATTAGTTTACATTAAATTTGACAAAGAAAAAAGATTTGAATTAAAAAAAAATTGAAAATCTGTTTCCCAAAATCAAAAGAAAACTGATTTTCTGTATTGACTGAAGATACGAAATTTGAAGCTAACATGACCTTTGCCCTTTACTGGTTCCAGGTGAAGGACAACAGATTGTGGGGTGACGATGGAGACTCCACCCTCCCCTCCCCCAAACTCTCGGATCGCTCATGCGGGCGCCCCAGCTCTTCTTCACCTCGCCTGCTGATGATGATGATAATGATGATGACGACGCTCCTCTACGGCCACTAGGGGGGGTCGCCCATGCCAGCCGTCGCCGATGGACAACTTGGGGGGTGGGACGTCAAAGTGGGCGGGGTCAAGTTTCCACGCTTTGTCTTTTTTTTGTCTTTGGTGAATCATGACTCGGCACTTTTTGGTGCGCCCAACAGATCAGGAAGCGCAGCGCTCATTTCCTGCTTCCGAAGTGTCGGAGATGACTAACTTTGTTGCCAGAGTTTTATCGATTATTGAACCTTCCTTGTCGTGACCGAAGATCATTGATGTGAGTCGTCATTGTGACCACCAGGGGGCAGGACTGAGGCCACGTCCGGCGGCGGCGTTTCCACGCGGGTGCTTTTAAGTACTGTTTGTGTTCCTCATGGGTTCAAAGTTCACGTGTTCACGCCTCCTCCTGCTCCTCACAAACACACTCCAGTCCGCCTCGTGTCGCACGGCAGAAGCACAACTGTGCTCGCACAAAACCAACGCCACAAAAGTGTCGCGCAGGTTCCCCCCCCCCCCCGACATACAGACAAGAAGAAGAACGTGTCGGAGCAACAACGCAACACGCTCATCCTTTTTTGGGACCAAACGTCCCTTTTTACACGACTTGTGTGTTTCTGTCGGGCAAATGCTTTGCGAAGGTTGCCACGGCAACCGACAAAGCAACATTCGATTACAGAGGAAAGGATGAATAATTTTAAAGAAAGAAATCATCAATGTTCTTCTCCAAAGTGTATTTATTCTTGTGTTGTTTGACACTTTCACTCAATAAAGCTCTAATGTACAAAACAAAACGTTTTCTTGATTAGCAATGATGAAAAAAGTGATTCTATAAATGTGTGTATATATGATTATGTATGTGTATTTATATGTAGGTATATGTATGAAAGTATATATATTTGTATATACATATATATATATATATATACACACATGTATATATATATATATATATATATATATATATATATATATATATATATATATATATATATATATATATATATATATATGTATATATATATATATATATATATATATATATATACACACATGTATACATACATATATATGTATATAAATGTATATATACATATATATATATATATATATATATCAATCAATCAATGTTTATTTATATAGCCCTAAATCACAAGTGTCTCAAAGGGCTGTACAAGCCACAACGACATCCTCGGTACAGAGCCCACATACGGGCAAGGAAAACTCACCTATACACACATGTATTTATTTATGTATGTGTATATATATATATGTGTATGTATACAGTATGTGTGTATATATGTGTTTATATATTTATATGTGGATATGTGTATATATATATATATATATGTACAGTGCAGGCCAAAAGTTTGGACACACCTTCTCATTCAATGCGTTTTCTCTATTTTCATGACTATTTACATTGTAGATTGTCACTGAAGGCATGAAAACTATGAATGAACACATGTGGAGTTATGTACTTAACAAAAAAGGTGAAATAACTGAAAACATGTTTTATATTCTAGTTTTTTCAAAATAGCCACCCTTTGCTCTGATTACTGCTTTGCACACTCTTGGCATTCTCTCGAGCTTCAAGAGGTAGTCACCTGAAATGGTTTTCACTTCACAGGTGTGCTTGAAGCTCATCGAGAGGATGCCAAGAGTGAGGAGAAGGTGTGTCCAAACTTTGGGCCTGTACTGAATGTGTATATGTATATATAAATGTACATATACATATATATATACACACATTATATATATATATATATATATATATATATACTATGTGTTATATAATATATATAATTATGTGTCCCCTCCCCCCATGGCCCCCGGACACAGGTCCGGTGGCCATGGATGAAGTGCTGGCTGTCCAGAGTCGGGACCCGCCTCGCCTGTGCATCGGTTGGGAAGATGGTCTCCTGCTGGTCCCACTATGGACTGGACTCTCACTATTATGTTAGATCCACTATGGACTGGACTTTCACAATATTATGTCAGACCCACTCGACGTACATTGCATCCGGTCTCCCCTAGAGGGGGGGGGGGGGGGGGGGGGGTCCTCTCCAAGGTTTCTCATAGTCATTCACATTGACGTCCCATTGGGGTTGTGAGTTTTTCCTTTCCCTTATGTGGGCTCTGTACCGCGGATGTCGTTGTGGCTTGTGCAGCCCTTTGAGACACTTGTGATTTAGGGCTATATAAATAAACATTGATATATATATATATATATATATATATATATATATATATATATATATATATATATACACATACATATCTATATACAGTATATATATTTTTTTTATATATATATATATATGTTAGGGTTGCGATTCTGTGGGTGTCCCATGATTCGATTCAATATCGATTCTTGGGGTCATGATTCGATTCAAAATCAATTTTTTTTTTTTCCGATTCAACACGATTCCCGATTCAAAAACGATTCTCTCTTCATTCAATACATAGGATTTCAGCATTATCTACCCCAGTCTGCTGACATGCAAGCAGAGTAGTAGATTTTTGTAAAAAGCTTTTATAATTGCAAAGGACAATGTTTTATCAACTAATAATGTAAATTTGTTTTAACTATTAAATGAACCAAAAATATGACTTCTTTTATCTTTGTGAAAATATTGGACACAGTGTGTTGTCAAGCTTATGAGATGCGATGCAAGTGTAAGCCACTGTGACACTATTGTTCATTTCTTTTATTTTTTATAAATGTATAATGATAATGTCAATGAAGGATTTTTAATCACTGCTATGTTGAAATTGTAACTAATATTGATACTGTTGTTGATAATATTCATTTTTGTTTCACTACTTTTGGTTTGTTCTGTGTCGTGTTTGTGTCTCCTCTCAATTGCTCTGTTTATTGCAGTTCTGAGTGTTGCTGGGTCGGGTTTGGTTTTGGAATTGGATTGCATTGTTATGGTATTGCCGTGTATTGTTTTGTTGGATTGATTAATTAAAAAAAAAAAAAAAAATTTAAATGAAAAAAAAAAATAAAAATTAAATTTTAAAAAAATAAATTTTTTAAAAATGAGAATCGTTTCTGAATCGCACAACGTTAGAATCGCGATTCGAATTCGAATAGATTTTTTCTTCCCACACACATATATATATATATATATATATATATATATATATATATATATATATATATACATACATAATGTCATGGCTGTTTTGAATTTCCAATAGTTTTCTACAACTCTTGTTTTTTTGTGATAGAGTGATTGGAGCACATACTTGTTGGTCACAAAAAACATTCATAAAGTTTGGTTCTTTTATGAATTTATTTCGGGTCTACTGAAAATGTGACCAAATCTGCTGGGTCAAAAGTATACATACAGCAATGTTAATATTTGGTTACATGTCCCTTGGCAAGTTTCACTGCAATAAGGCGCTTTTGGTAGCCATCCACAAGCTTCTGGCAAACTTCTGGTTGAACCAGAACCACTCCTCTTGACAAAATTGGTGCAGTTCAGCTAAATTTGTTGGTTTTCTGACATGGATTTGTTTCTTCAGCATTGTCCACACAAATAAGTCAGGACTTTGGGAAGGCCATTCTAAAACCTTAATTCTAGCCTGATGCAAAGCGATGCAAAACACGCTTGACTGTGGACACTATATCTATAAATATATATATGTATATGTATGCATTTGGATTTATATGTATATATGTCTCGCCCGGAAAAAGGGTGGAGTGCCATCTCCGGGTTGGGGAGGAGACCCTGCCCCAAGTGGAGGAGTTCAAGTACCTCGGAGTCTTGTTCACGAGTGAGGGAAGAGTGGATCGTGAGATCGACAGGCGGATCGGTGCGGCGTCTTCAGTAATGCGGACGCTGTATCGATCCGTTGTGGTGAAGAAGGAGCTGAGCCGGAAGGCAAAGCTCTCAATTTACCGGTCGATCTACGTTCCCATCCTCACCTATGGTCATGAGCTTTGTGTTATGACCGAAAGGACAAGATCACGGGTACAAGCGGCCAAAATGCGTTTGCTCCGCAGGGTGGCGGGGCTCTCCTTTAGAGATAGGGTGAGAAGCTCTGCCATCCGGGGGGAGCTCAAAGTAAAGCCGCTGCTCCTCCACATGGAGAGGAGCCAGATGAGGTGGTTCGGGCATCTGGTCAGGATGCCACCCGAACGCCTCCCTAGGGAGGTGTTTAGGGCACGTCCGACCGGTAGGAGGCCACGGGGAAGACCCAGGACACGTTGGGAAGACTATTTCTCCCGGCTGGCCTGGGAACGCCTCGGGATCCCCCGGGAGGAGCTGGACGAAGTGGCTGGGGAGAGGAAAGTCTGGGCTTCCCTGCTTAGGCTGCTGCCCCCGCGACCCGACCTCGGATAAGCGGAAGAAGATGGATGGATGGATATGTATGTGTATATGTATATAAATATATAGTTTTGTAAATGTTAAAACATAAAACATTTATGAAGTATTAAATGTTTTTTTTTGCTAAAGTCTAACATTAGGAAGCGAGGGCAGAAAGCAGATGCATTTTTTTTTCTCCAGTGTTCAAGTTTATTGTTTGAATTATAATTTTGTAAAACTATCATTCTGAGAGTTGTTTTTGGTTTGTTATTTCGAAACAACATATTTCATAACATGTTTAAAAATGAGTTTATTCAATTCCACCACTTTTATTACGAATAATTTATTCACACAATAAAATTTGAATGTTATATTTTCTCTTCTCACTCTTGTCACTTTAAGTTTGTTCTCCTGGGTTTGAGCGTGGCCATTTTCTAACTAAAGAGAAAATAAAAGAGAATTGGATGGATTATTGAAGGAAAATATGTTAAAACCCTTTTTTTCTTGGTTCTATTTTTTTTTCTTAGTTTTATTTTTTTTTAATGTGTTATTTACAAATAATTATTTATTTCATTTATTATCTTAATTCACTTTATTATTTTTGTATTACTTTCCTTAATTGTATTTATTTATTTATTTTATTGATTTTGCTCATTCCATTTATTTGTATGTTCTTATCCTTTTTATTGTAGTTTTTTTTCTTAGTGCTTTAATATATATTTTTTTTAAGTAGTATAGTTTTTTTTTCTTCATCCCATTTTTTATTTATTTTTATTCATTCTAGCTTTTTCTTAATTCCATGTTTGTTTTGTCATTCATTATTTTTATCACACAGGAGTCTTTTTCTTAGTTGTATTTGTTGTTTGATTATTTTTTAAAATGTGTTTTAGTTTTTTCTTATTTCCATTTATTGATGCATTTATTATTAGTTTTTTCTTCATTCCATTATTTTTATTTTTTCATTTATTGTTTGTCTTAGTTCCATTTTTTTTTACTATTCTTATTATAGTTTTTCTCTTAGTTTCATTTATGTCTTTATTCTTTAAATATTCATTTCAGTTCTTTCTTTTTTTTAGTTCCATTAATTTGTTAATGTATTATTTATCAATAATTATTTCTTCATTTATTATCATAATTATCTTCTTATTTTTGTATTTATTTCCTTAATTCTATTAATTTTATATCCATGTTTTTAATTGTTTTTCCTTATTCCATTTATTTGTATTTTCTCATCATTGTATTATTCTTTTTATTGTAGTTTTGTTTCTTAGTTCCATGTATTGCTTTATTCTTTTTTAATATTTATTTTAGTTTTGTTCTCATATACATTTTTTAATTACATATATTTTTTAATTATTCATTATTATAGTTTTTACCCTCTTAGTTACGTTTACCTTAGTTCTATTTATATTTTTTATATTAAGATTTTTTCAATTGTTTTTTTTTCTTAATTCCATTTATTTGTAAATATTTATTTCAGTTTTTTTCTTAGTTTGATTTTTTTTTGTTCCATCTACTAGTTATTTTTTCTTCTTAGTTCCATTTTTTTTTATAATTCATGTTTTATTGATTTTTGTTTTTACCCTCTTAGTTATGTTTACCTTAGTTCTATTTATTTTTTTGTACTAAGATTTTTTATTTGATTTTTTCTTTCATCTTTTGATTATTCTTTTTTTCACAGTTTCGTTTACATGGATGACGGTGACAAAAACCGATGTCAAATGCAGCACGCCACGCCTCCAACTACGAGCTTTTCCTGGTGAGAGAAACAAGTGCTTCCTGATCACAAGTTGGCTGTCCAAGTGACACACGGTGTTCCGTGTCGACTCTTAGGAACAACGTTGGTGAAGAAGTGAAGACAAGGAGTCCACTTCTAGTTTTAATGTTCACATTGAATCAGTCCAAAATGTTTATGTACACCTCAGTAAATTACAAGCTTCTATTGAAGGTTTACAACATTTGCTTCTTCACATACAAAAGATGCTAATGAAACGCGAAGCAATCACTTTTTTTGTTTTTTAACACTGCATAAATTACTAACTTTTTAAAACCGTCCGAGAAAATGTCATTCATCGTTATTTACAAAGATTCCTAAATGATACAAATCAACAAACAGGAACACCAGAGGGGCGGGACAATGACCTGGTTCTCATGACCACTCGTAAGAACAGTGCCACCTCGGTTTTTAGACGCCCCGCTTTTCCTGGGATTCAGTTTGACAAATCGTGGCCCATTTTCGTACACGTCTCGATGGTTCTAGGGCCAAACATCCTGATAAATGACAAAGTCGTCCGTTTTGCAGCACAATCCAGTACTCAAACAATAAGATGGTGACTCCGTCAATCTTCTGAAGGCCAGAACTTTGATAAAGAAGGTGAGAAATGACCCCTATACATCCACTATTGAATTCAAGGAAGAATTGTTCAATAAAGTAAAATTTTATACAATTTTGTTCATATTTTTGAAATGAGTGAGGAAAACCGAGGTACCGCAGTAAATAAACCATGATGAAATAAAACAGCGTTTGAGGGCTTTCGTTCAGCAGGTTGGAGGCCAAGATGGCCGACGCGTTAAGAGGTCAAAGGTCAAACCCCCTTGAGTCCGACATCCTTAGGGAACGATCAAAGGTCCAAGCCTGTGCAGCCCCACGGCACTATTCATGTCCATTCCCGGCATTTCAGACGGCACGCTTCCTCCTGCCCTTTACAATAAAAGCCCCCAAACGAAAGCTTCAGCAGGGATTGGACAACAACACGAGCACGTAGATGAGTCGTTAGAATGAACAACAGATGTAAACGCAAAGAAGGAAGCTGGCGGTAAACAGGAGGTGAAAAGGTCAAGTTAAAATTTTTAAAAAAAAAAGGTAATTTATCTGCCTTTTTGTTGTGTTCCCATGACTCCATCTTTGGAAGCAGTTATTATTACAGCAGTAGGATCTTCATCCTGCACAACAAGCTAGCGTTACATTCATGGACAAAAACTAACCCTATTGTGCCTAAGAAAGAAAATCAAAATACAAGATTTAGATTTTTTTCCAAAATAATGTGCGTTAAAAAAAAATGAAGTAAAGAATATAAAATAATTCATCATTTTTTTTTTTTTTAAACGTCCGTTTCCTGTCTGTCTTTTTTTTTTTTCATTCTTAACAGTCGGCAAAATGAGGACGAATATCATCCCAAAATACTCGCAGTTTTCCCGAAAAATCACCTCAAAGCCATCCTGAAGTAGCAGGAAGTGACTGCACAGGAAGTGACTGCACAGGAAGTGACACGTGGGTGTGTGTGTGTGTGTGTGTGCGCGCGTGTTATTGAATTGAAATAGGTGAAAACAAATATTTTGCATTGTGGTTTTTATGCTTTAGTTGTGGCAAGTCATGATGACTCCGTTTTTCTTTGCACAACTCCAAAGTTCTTCTCACACGGTCCTTCCTTTACCTGGGGATACGCATGCCCGAGTTCTTGGAGACTACTGTTGTGCTTTAGGGGGAGGAGCCTGCTCACCGCGAGCTAGCATAACAAACGACACAACGAAGCGTGTCCTACTTGCTAGCATTAGCTTACAGCTAAAGAGCGACATGACAAGGACAAGAAGGCCCGGGTGGTATTTATTGGATTAAATAAAGAAATCTCGGACTTGTCTGGAGAATCTGGACTACAAAAAGGATGGCGTTAAGCTAAAAAAAAAAAAAAAAAAACACAAGAAAAAATACCTAGTTCTGCCTGTAGGGGTCGGAAATGATGAAAGAAATGTGGACTAAAAGCGCATTGTCATGGCTGCCAGATGGGAGTATACCTACTTCCTGTGTGACATCACTACAAGCTTTGTGTACGTACTGTAGTACATTCTATTGTTGTGTTTTAAAACTCAGGCGAGGAGCCTCCCCGCCACTAGTTGGCGTATTGAATGCCACAGTAAGATGAACTCCTTTTAAATACATTTTTGAACTAAAACTTACGTGTTTCTTTTTAAAAAGGTATGTCATATGTCAAAATGGTCTTAAGCAGCAGGGGGGAAGATATATTCTACGTGATTTTGTCCTGAATTTGGCTAAAATAACTAAACATATTCATACTACAGTAGTAATGGCCCAATCAGAGCACGCCGTTTAATTTTGTGGCCGCTGATTGGCTCAGCCTCAGGAAGCGTTACTTTATTGGAGTTTGAAGGTGACAGTTCTCCTTATGCCAGAAATCGTATTTGAAAGGTCGTAAACCGTTTTTGTCATCGAGCTTAGGAAATATTCTGCTGAAAGTAAGATGTGAACTTCACTTTGAACCCTGCGGCTTATAAAACGGTGCAGCTAATCTACGGATTCTTCTTCACCGATGGCCATAATAAGTTAAAAAAACACCAAAAAAAACAAGTAAATACGCTGAGGTGTTTGTGCTATGGCGCCATAAGTTTCCTTTCATTTAGTGGTTTTAATCAGAAATAGAAGTGTTGTTCAGTCTTGTAGCCAGCCATACATAGCGTTTCTACCCATGTTTCTACTCCATTCATCAATCCAAGCAACGTTTGTAAGTTTTACAATATGACTAAAACAATTCATACGTACTAAAACATCCCATGTGTGATGTCTGTAGGAGTGTTTGCATGCATATGTGTACGTGCTATCGTGATGTAATGACGCTAACGTCGTTAGCACTTACGAGTATCTGTGTTAGTATTATTAACTTACAACGGCATTATTTTTGTATTGTTTCAGTTTCACAAATTCCTCAGTAAATTCACCAAAACGTCGCCGTGAAGTTATTGAGTGTGTTTAGCTGATTGGAGAGCTAGCTTGCACAGCTAGTGGGTCCATGACCATGACTTCTGTTTTGTTTGATCAGCTGTTTTACTGCCGTGTTACAGACATTTAAAGTATGTAAATAAACATTTACAGTATCTTTTTATGTAAATAACTCATTTCACAACATATATATCTGCGACTTACAGTCAGGTGCAGCTAATATATGGAGAAAAAAAAATGTTCTAAAATTTAGTGGGTGGGGCTTATATACCGGCGCGCTCTTTAGCCCGGAAAATACGGTACATTGTAACGTTTTTATGCTTTAGACTACTAGCAAAAATTCAGGCTAGGAGCCTCCCAAACACTAGTTGGCGTAGTGAATGCCAGAGCGAACGCCGTAAGATGCAAACAACTCGCTAGCATTAGCTAATAGCTAGAGATCGACATGACTTTATGTTGGGAACAGTTTTGATACAATAGTTCCTATTTGAAGTTAGTTTTTCTTTTTAAAAAGGCATGTTGTATGTTTAAAATATGCTGGTTTTGTGGGGTGCACAGCATGGAATAAATGTTATTTAAAAGAACTAGTTAAACTCGTATCCCGAGGTAAAACTGTACTTACAGTAGAGAAGGGATTAATAATTTTGCAATGCAGTCTGCTGAAAATGATGGAAAGTGCCACTCTACATAGCAACTGACACTGTGGTCAAAGTTGGAATTGCTTCAAAACACATTTTCTACTCAAGTAGATTTGCACCCCGCCCAATTTGTCACGTTTCATGTGTCAGGTAAACCGCTGCGAATGTGGCCATATGAATCCCCTTCCCTACTGTACTTCCTTTAGCCACTGTGGAGCCCTTCGCGGCACAATTTCCGTTGTTTGTTTGTTTTTACAGCAGTCATGTCTGGTTTTAGTCAAACAGAAGAGAAAGCTAGCCTGAAAGATAGCCGTGCTAGCTTCACTCGTCTCAAAGAAAAATAAAATAAGGACCCAAGGCCAGCCTTACAAGAACAAGCTAGCTTTTCATGGCAGTTAGCAGTAAGCAAAGAAAAATAAACAAAATATAAAATAGATATTAAAAAATAAGATTAACGTTCATGAAACTTCCGGAAGTATTGAACGTCAAGCTAGCTTCTTACGCTGGCTAGTTTCTTAAGGTGCAGTCACGCTCACCAAAACTTATAAATATCTTTAAAAACTTGAGGGTTTTTCGTCAAAAAAAGACAAAAAAAACAACAAGCTAGCTTCTAACGCTAGCTGGCGGTAAGCGAAGACTGGAAGGTTGAATAACAAACGCTGGTGGTAAACATGCATTTGTGTGAATATAAAAGCCTTAAATAAAATGTTTAGTCAAGAAAGGTATTTCATTTGACAACTTGAAAACAACAGAGGTTTAGACAGCTAGCTGGTGAAACCCTCGAACAAAAACGTAGCTACTGATGCTAGCTAGCTTCTCAGGGGCGTTGCCGCTAAAAACAAGTGGTAAGTATAGTGTAGATCTTTTTTTAAATTAAAAACCTGTTCAGTCACGCGTTGTCAAAAGTTCAACTGAAATAGCGAAGTGTTTTTTGTTTTTCTAAACTCTAATAACACAAGGAAACAAGCTAGCTTCTGAGGCCCGCTAGCTGGAGGAAAAAGGACATTTTTGAAAAACACACATACCGTAAATATAATCCAGTGTAAACGTCTTGGAGCTTCTAGTTCCAAGAGACTTCACCAAAGACCATAAAGATGCTGCACCTGCAAAGAGCCTGTTGGAACTCCACAGTCGCCATGGTTACGAGGGTGGCGCTACTTGAACCGGACTCAAGTGCCGTCCACCAGAAGACGAAGCAAACTTGGACCTCGAGGTACTGGGGGTAGCCAACATGCGGCGCAGGGGGCGGGGCATGGTGTGTGTTCACATAAAGCGCAAAGGAGACAAAAAAACAAGTAAATAATAAAAATGATGAGATGAGATCTCTTCTAGCAGCAACGCCGCCTCAACAAGACGGTTTAAATGTCTCTATTCGGGGTGGGGGGGCTCAGGCTTGGTGTATCATTCACTTTGAGGGGGGTGGGGCTAAAGTTCCTTCGTAAGGACATCCATCAAGGTCCTGACTTTGTCAGTCACAGCCTCCCAGCATGCACCTCTTCCTGAAAGGGGGGGGGGGGCTGGTCCAGGGGGGGCGGAGTCAGATGCAGGTGGAGGGTTGGGCGCTGGGCGGGTGCTTGCGGTTCCTCAGCGCTCCCGACTTCTCCTTGTAGCCCACGCACATCTGCTGAGACACGTCCACCAGTGCGCTTGCCACCGCCAGACCTGGGACAAGGACGTCGTCATATGTTAGCATTGCTAGCATCGTTAGCATAGGACTGTAACTGATCCATGTCAGTTTTATTAAAAAAATGTTTTAAAAAGACGAGAAAAAGCCACCTGATTTTTCTACATGGGTCTGAATGCGTGCGGAATTTAGCAAGAAAGTTGCTACTTTGGTAACACTTATCCCTCCTACTCCATCTTCTTACTCTCTGGCAGACCTGGGGTCTCATGTCATTTTTTTTCCGAATTAATCGGTTCACAAATATCAACAATCGATTAAAACAAATATTTATATATAAATATATTTTTTTAAGTACAAGGACAGGGTTAAAAAAAGGAGACAAGAAGGATGGACCAAGTTAAAGGAGGAGACACAAATGATACACCAAGTTAAAGAAGGGTAATGATAATGATAAATGGGTTACACTTGTATAGCGCCTTTCTACCTTCAAGGTACTCAAAGCGCTTTGACACTATTTCCACATTCATCCATTCACACACATATTCACACACTGATGGAGACAAATGATACAACAAGTTAAAAAAGGAAACATGAGGGATGGACTAAGTTAAAGAAGGAGACACAAATTATATAACAAGTTAAAGAAGGAGACAAATGATACAACAAGTTAAAGAAGGAAACATGAGGAATGGACCAAGTTAAAGAAGCAGACACAAATGATGGATCAAGTTAAAAAAGGAGACAAGTAGGATGGACCAAGTTAAAGGAGGAGACACAAATGATACACTAAGTTAAAGAAGGAAACATGAGGAATGGAGCAAGTTAAAGAAGCAGACACGAATGATGGATCAAGTTAAAAAAGGAGACAAGAAGGATGGACCAAGTTAAAGGAGGATACACAAATGATACACCAAGTTAAAGGAGGAGACACAAATGATACACCAAGTTAAAGGAGGAGACACAAATGATACACCAAGTTAAAGAAGGAGACAAATGACAAACAACAAGTTAAAGAACGAAAAATGAGGGATGGACCAAGTTAAAGAAGGAAACATGAAGGATGGACCAAGTTAAGAAGGATGGACCAAGTTAAAGAAGGAAACACAAAGGACGGACCAAGTTAAAGAAAACTACATAAATGATGGACCAAGTTAAAGAAGGAAACACAAAGGATGGACCAAGTTAAAGAAGGAAACACAAAGGATGGACCAAGTTAAAGAAGGAAACATGAGAGATGAACCAAGTTAAAGAAGGAAACATGAGAGATGAACCAAGTTAAAGAAGGAAACACAAAGGATGGACCTTGTTAAAGAAGGAAACATGAGAGATGAACCAAGTTAAAGAAGGAAACACAAAAGATGGACCTTGTTAAAGAAGGATGGACCAAGTTAAAAAAGGAAACCCAAACGATGGACCAAGTTAAAGAAAAATACATAAATGATGGACCAAGTTAAAGAAGAAAATACAAAGGATGGACCAAGTTAAAGAAAAACACATGAATGATGGACCAAGTTGAAGAGGGAGACATGAAGGATGGACCAAGTTAAAGGTGGATACATGAAGGATGGACCAAGTTAAAGGAGGATACATGAAGGATGGACCAAGTTAAAGGAGACAACACACACACTCTTGTATTTGTTACCTTCTTGAGACCTCCGAAAAATGCCTACCTCTTTAGGACCACCCTTTCCAGATATATAAAGATTTGTATTTACAACATTAATAATATATACGTACTATGCAAATATAAAAAAGAAAGCTTTTAGTTATTTAAAAAAACATTTTTTTGTAATTGGTTTTTAATCTTCATTATTTATTTCAAGTTTTTACAGTATGTCTCTATATCCATAGTTTTTTTTTAAATTAATTTCTTACACACACTTGTTATTACATATGTTGGCCAGAGGGGGAGTACTTCAAATTTTTACACACGCTTGTAATTTCATATGTTGACCAGAAGGGGAGCACTTTTAAAACCGACACACAAAATCCCTCCTTTTTGGGACCTCCCTCATTTTGATAGATTTTACCACCAGGGGTGCAAATGAGACATTATCTATTAGATGCAATGGTACTATTCCTTGTTGTCTCAAGAAGGGTAGAAATACAAACAAACACACACACACACACACACACACACACACACACACACACACACACACACACACACACACACACAAGAGACAACCTTACCCGACTGCCCTGGGGGGGGAATGCCCCCGCTGCCCCGCGGCAGACGTACAAAGATGGAGAGCACAGCAGCTTTGTTGCCAAAACATGGCTCCAAGGCGATGGGCTTGGGGACAGACTGTGGAGGGAGAGAGAGAAGAATCACTGCTGTAAGGATATTAGACGGGAGTGTGTGTGTGTGTGTGTGTGTGTGTGTGTGTGTGTGTGTGTGTGTGTGTGTGTGTGTGTGTGTGTGTGTGTCAGATCAAGTAGGCAATGATATGACCCAGTTTACACCTCCCATCTCTGCTGAGGTTTACCTTTACCAGCAGCTGGGACCGCCCCTCAAAGACCTGGATTATGTCTGTGCACTTCATGCAAGACCACCCTCCAAACATCCACTTAGTCTGTATACTGTACATTCCGGCCTACTTTTTTCCTACACTTTGAATTCTGCGGCTTACAAAATGGTGCGGCCAATTTATAGATTTTTGTGTTCACTGACAGCCACAATAAACATAGTTTCAAAACAACAACAACAACAGGCAAATGAATTGAGAAGGTGTTTTAGTGTTTGTGCTATGGCAACATGTTTTGGACAAATTTGTGTTCTTCCATTTAGTGCTTTTAAACCGGAAGTAGAGTGTCTTTCAGTCTTTTAGCCGTCTATAGCGTTTTATTTTTCATTCATCAATCCAAGTCACTTTTGTAAGTTTTACAATATAACTAAAACAATTCCTACTTACTAAACCGTCCCATGTGTGACGTCTGTAGGAGTGTTTTCAGGCATATTTGTACATGCTATCGTAAAGTGATGACGCTAGCGTTGTTAGCATTCACTAATATGCTAATAAATTAAAGTGTCTGTGTAGATATTATTAACTTCTTTTTGTATTGTTTCATTTTCATAAATTCTTCAGTAAATTCACCAAAAACGTCACAGTGGAGTTATTAAGTCTATTTAGCTGATTGGAGAGCTAGCTTGCGCAGCTAGTGGGTCCATGACGATGACTTCTGTTTTGTTTGACCAGCCATTTTACTGCCGTGTTACAGACACCGTTTGGAAACAATTAAGGTATGTAAATAAACATTTATAAAATATTCCTGTGTAAATAACTAATTTCACAACATATATATCTGTAGGTTATAGTCCGGTGCGGCTAATATATGGAAAAATATTATTTTCTTTTAAAATGTTGTGGGTGCGACTTACCTGTGTGCTCTATAGTCCAGAAAATACAATATCTACAGTGGGCAGGAAATAAACATTCGCTGATTTGTAAGTTCACCCCCTTATAAAGATATATACACTATAGTTTTACTGCAACAGAAAGACCAAATGTAAAAAACAAAACAAAAACATGAAACGTTAGATATGAATTTGGATTTTGTCAAGAGAAATAAATATTTGATCCTTTACCAGATAGCATTTCTACTTGTATGGGTTCTCCATTAATCACTCCAAGCAACGTTTGTAAGTTCCACAATATTACTAAAACAGTTCTTACTTACTAAACCGTCACGTGTGTGATGTTTGTAGGAGTATATTCATGCATCATTAGCTAATATGCTAACACGTTTACGAGTGCCTGTGTTAGAATTATTAGCTGTGAAACTGAAACATATTGTTTCAGTTTCACAAATTCCTCAGTAAATTCACCAAAACGTCACAGTGGAGTTATTGAGTCTGTTTAGCTGATTGGAGAGCTAGCTTGCACAGCTAGTGGGCCCATGACCATGACTTCTGTTTTGTTTGATCATCCGTTTTACTGCCGTGTTACAGACACCGTTTGGAAACAATTAAGGTATGTAAATAAACATTTACAAAACATTTTTGCAACGTATATGTCTGCGGCCCATAATCCGGTGAAGCTAATATATGGAAATATATAATTTTTCTTTTAAAACTTTGTGGGTGCGGCCGAGGTCTGGAAAATACGGTACTTTATTAAACATACCTAAATAACAGCGGCGGGCCGTGCGTTTCCCGCCTAGGCCTTCAGTGATGTCCAACTTCAAAGATTACCTCTCAAAATACCATCATTTATGTCACCACATGACCATTGCTGGAGAAATACTATACAGTAATACATTTACGCCCTACTGTGCATTGAACCACCTCAACAGTGTACAAAACGGGTTATTTTCTGGCGCATTTAAAAATAAATAAACCCGCATCAGCAATTAAAACATATCTTATGTGGTACTGTCAAAATTAAAATTGCAAAAAACATATTAAACGTGAAAAAATAAAGAAATCCATTATATTAGATCTCATAATTTGTAGCACCCATTCGATGCCGTGATGTCTGGTTATGTTAGGCCAGCAGAGAAGATCTTGATGGCCCTGACGGCACACCACTGCTAAATAATCGGTATTTAGTCATTTGGCCATCGATTCAGCGTCCTCCACTTTCAAATGGTGATGCATTAAACAATTTTTCGCACCTCTAATCCCAACTGTCAAACATGAATTGAGAGAAAGAAAGAACATTTTGCTTTGAGGTTGTTGTTCTTTCTACACACCAAGTACCAAGTCACTTTTTACTTTGGATCAAATACTCCAAATACAAATGTACAACTTGACAAAAGGAGCAGGGGGTCAAATACTTATGTTCCCTACTGTCGCCTTTTTCACACACAGATCCTTTTTGTGTTGTTTTATCTCCTGTCGCCGGTTATTGTCGTTGTTTGATGGTCATTTCCTGGTGTTAGATAGCTTCACGACACTTGGTCCACATGTACAGTATGTGTGCAGACCCCCCCCGGGAGCTGACAGGGGGCTAAAAGGGTTCAGACGGAGACAAATGGTAGAAACGACTCGTCCGCTGGAAACCCAGTAGTCACACACACAGATTTTCCATGCTGACAAGGTTACATTTTAACGATAAATCACCACTCGAGGTCGCTCCAGACCATCAGAAGCGGCGACCCATATGCACTTTGCACTTTAAGAGGCCTCCTAAATTGTGTTTTTTTAAAGAGCAAGTTTGTTAAAACATGTTTATGTACTGTTCTGTTTAGACCAGTTGACCTGCCGTCTCTATGCAAGGATCATTTCTGGAGAGGTACCAGTCTGGAATATCGCTAGCTGTTCCTAGTCGTGACTCTTCAATGCATACAGTCGCGATCAAAAGTTTACATACACTTGTAAAGAACATAATGTCATGGCTGTCTTGAGTTTCCAATACTTTCTACAACTCTTATTTTTTTGTAATAGAGTGATTGGAGCACATACTTGTTGGTCACAAAAAACATTCATGAAGTTTGGTTCTTTTATGAATTTATTATGAGTCTACTGAAAATGTGACCAAATCTGCTGGGTCAAAAGTATACATACAGCAATGTTAATATTTGGTTACATGTCCCTTGGCAAGTTTCACTGCAATAAGGTGCTTTTGGTAGCCACCCACAAGCTTCTGGTTGAATTTTTGACCACTCCTCTTGACAAAATTGGTGAAATTCAGCTAAATGTGTTGGTTTTCTGACATAAACTTGTTTCTTCAGCATTGTCCACACGTTTAAGTCAGGACTTTGGGAAGGCCATTCTAAAACCTTAATTCTAGCCTGATTTAGTCATTCCTTTACCACTTTTGACATGTGTTTAGGGTCATTGTCCTGTTGGAACACCCAACTGCGCCCAAGAACCAACCTTCGGGCTGACGATTTTAGGTTGTCCTGAAGAATTTGGAGGTAATCCTCCTTTTTCATTGTCCCATTTAAAGCACCAGTTCCATTGGCAGTAAAACAGGTCCAGAGCATAATACTACCACCACCATGCTTGACGGTAGGCATGGTGTTCCTGGGATTAAAGGCCTTACCTTTTCTCCTCCAAACATATTGCTGGGTATTGTGTCCAAACGGCTACATTTTTGTATCATCTGACATCACATGGACAAAGATAAGACCCTCTGGAAGAAAGTTCTGTGGTCAGATGAAACAAAAATTTTGCTGTTTGGCCACAATACTCAGCAATATGTTTCAGCACCCCCCACGACCCCAAAAGGGACAAGTGGTAGAAAATGGATGGATGGATGGATGTTTGGAGGAGAAAAGGTGAGGCCTTTAATCCCAGGAAAACCATGCCCAGCGTCAAGCATGGTGGTGGTAGTATTATGCTCTGGGCCTGTTTTACTGCCAATGGAACTGGTGCTTTAAATGGGACAATGAAAAAGGAGGATTACCTCCAAATTCTTCAGGGCAACCTAAAATCATCGGCCCGGAGGTTGGGTCTTGTGACCAACAAGTATGTGCTCCAATCACTCTATCACAAAAAAATAAGAGTCATAGAAAGTATTGGAAACTCAAGACAGCCATGACATTATGTTCTTTACAAGTGTATGTAAACTTTTGATCGCGACTGGATCTCGGTCTACATGGAAGAAGATCCCCCTAAAACCATCTGCTGGACTCTTAAAGGAACCATTAAATGCCCGTACCCACTCGGCATCCATTGCGTTTTTTCAGTCTGGACATTTAAAGTTTGTTCCTTGCCCGGATGTGGGTTCAGATCAGGGCATGTCATCATGGTTTGTAAAGTCCTTTGAGGTGCTTGTGATTAATATAGAAATACATTTTCATTGATTGTTTAACAAATGTTTTAAAAAAATGCCATCTTATTTTATGTTTTATCTTATTGCTGTAAAAGACTTCATACTTTGTTTACTTCCTGTGGCTGTCCAAATACTTTTGTCTAAATGAAACATAAACCCGTAATAAACAGAAAATATATATTTTTTCTTTATAGAAAATAAAATGTTTTTTATTCATCTTACTTGTTAAGAACACTCGTTGCCTGTTTGAATCAAGATCCAATAAAACAAACATGAAGCGTGTTCCTTAACATTATTTTATTTTTCAGTTTGAAGGTTAGCGGTCAGAACTTTTTTCCTTTCTCCCCCCACAAAATAACAGTTTGACTCTGAAAAACTATTTCGGCCTCATTGACTCCCATTATACCGTAAATTCCGGACTATTAACCGCTACTTTTTTCTTACACTTTGAACCCTGCGGCTTTCAAGACGGTGCAGCTAATTTATGGATTTAAAAAAAAAATAAAATAAAATAAAAAACTAACAACCCAATACACCTGGAAAGTGTTTTATTCTTTGTGCTACGGCGCCATCTTACGGACGAGGTGTCTTCCGCCCACGCATAGCGTTTCTACTCGTATGGATTCTTCATTCATCCCTCCAAGCAACGTTTGTAAATTTTACAATATAACCAAGACAGTTTAAACACACTAAACCATCACATGTGTGATGTCTGTAGGAGTGTTTTCATGCATATTTGTACTTGCTAGCGTCCATTAGCATGAGCTAATATGCCATATTTGTACGTGCTAGCGTCGTTAGCATGAGCTAATATGCCAACACGTTTACGAGGGTCTGTGTTAGTATTTTATAACTTACAAACGCATTATTTTTGTATAGTTTCAGTTTCACAAATTCCTCAGTAGATTCACCAAAACGTCACTATGGATTTATTGAGTCCGTTTAGCTGATTTAGCAGCTACGTTGCTACGATGACTCCTGTTTTGTTTAATCAGTCACTTTACTGCCGTGTTACAGACACCGTTTGAAAACAATTAAGGTTTGTAAATAAGTCATTTTACAACGTTTATATATGCGGCTTATAGTCCGGTGCGGCTAATATATGGACATATTTATTTTTCTTCCAAAATTTAGTGGGTGCGGCTTATATCCCGGTGCGCTCTATAGTCCAGGAAATAGGGTAACTGTTATTTTTAACAGACTGCAATCCTAGTATATTACTATCCTTTTTTTTGCCAATTCGGGATGTAATGATAAATGGTGATAATGATAACCCAATGATCGGCATTAAATTTAAATGATCAAAAAAACGGGATTGATAACCTCACTTTGATAAATATATGGACCAATTGCAACGTTAGCTTTTTAGCTAGCTTAACTGCTAACATGAAGACAAAAGACGTCTTTCTCCATTAAGAAACGCCATAGTCTAATCTAAACCTGTATAAACGCTAAAATACTCACACTGAACAAATCATTGTTCTATACTACACTCAAGATGTCTTTGACAGGTAGTGAACTCGCATGACGTCACATACACTGGAAGTAAAGCAGAGTGAACACCCAATTTGCATTTATTTAAAAAAAATAACTTCTCTAACGAACATATTAAAAGGGAATAATATGAACATATTTAAACACTCATATAAAAATATGGCTCTTCTGAAGCAGGACAATATTTCATGTTTCCTCTGCCAAGAAAGTATTTGGTGTGTTTATTTGTGTTAGTTATTTAAAAGAACTAAAACTTGGTTGAAAGCTTTCCGCGTGTGTGTAAGTACTGTTTGAGCGGATTCAACAATACCGCAATAATAATTATAACCGTAATCATTTTAGTCACAATACATGTGACATGACAGTTTTATACAGTTGAAAGGGACAAGCGTTAGAAAATGAATGGATGGGTACACCCCTATTGTTTTGTTGCAATTGCGCCCCTCAACCACCAGATGGTACACGAAAACCATAATGCATAATTCAGAGCTTTGATTAGCTTAAATGAGTCAAACTGCCATTTAACCACTGAAATTAAATTAAAATTATCCATATAAAACATGGCATGTATGTATGTATATATATATATATATATATATATATATATATATATATATATATATATATATATATATATATATATATATATATATCAGGAGATTTTAATAGAAGTATTCACATACCATGGTTTATATAGGACACAGAACGGGTAGGTACAGGCAGGCTTAAGGGCGTGGTGATTGGCTCATGTGTTACCTAGGAGGTGTTTCCTTCTGTGACGGCATGCTGATACAATCTCGCTGCGCTTGTTGAGGGATGACAGGTCTGGGCGGTATATAATAAACAGTTTCTCCTTTAAGCATAGGTTGCATCTTTTATTACCACTGTTGTAAGGTGTGCTGGATGCAATAATTTGCCATGTTATTGAATATTCAACATTATTGTCTTTGAGGTTCCAAATGTGTTTGCTGAGTTATGTAGTATTCCTTAGGCTTTGGTTTCTGAAAGAAGCCTTGTGATTGTTCACAAGGCTTCTTTCAGAAACCAAAGCCTAAGGAATACTACAGATGCAATAAAAGATGCAACCTATGCTTAAAAGAGAAACTGTTTATTATATACCGCCCAGACCTGTCATCCCCTCATGAAACAGGCCTGTAGAGATGAAGTAGTCTTGTAATTTTTTCCCCACACATACACATATATTGCGCTCTACCACGGTATCGAGCACTATTTTTTGGATAATCTAATTAAGACATATATATATATATATATATACATATATATATATATATATATATATATATATATATATATATATATACATATATATATATATACATATATATATATATATATATATATATATATACATATATATATATATATATATATATATATATATATATATATATATATATACATATATATATATATATATATATATATATATATATATATATATATATATATATTAGGAGTGTGGGGAAAAATCGATTTGAATTCGAATCGTGATTCTCACGTTGTGCGATTCAGAATCGATTCTCGTTTTTAAAAAATCGTTTTTTTAAATTTTTTTATTATTTCTATTTTTATTAATCAATCCAACAAAACAATACACAGCAATACCATAATAATGCAATCCAATTCCAAAACCAAACCCGACCCAGCAACACTCAGAACTGCAATAAACAGAGCAATTGAGAGGAGACACAAACACGACAGAACAAACCAAAAGTAGTGAAACAAAAATGAATATTATCAACAACAGTATCAATATTAGTTAAAATTTAAACATAGCAGTGATTAAAAATCCCTCATTGACATTATCATTAGACATTTATAAAAAATAAATAGTGTCACTGTTGGATTTATTATGTGTATTTGTTATGTGTATATGTATTTATGGCGGACTTACCTGGGACTTTAAGATGGGCGGGGCTACCACTGACAGGTGACCATGTACGTAGCTTTAAAAATGGCGTCATTGTTTCGTTTGTAAAAAAACTGCGTGCTTCGTCACCAGCATACCCCACTGGTAAGCTCATTTTGTTACATCCACTTTGTTAGATCAGCTGAATTATTGTTTAAATTCCATGCTTGCCTGCTTCCTTGCTTTTCTGTTTGTTGTATGTCTGCTATGTCCGCAGCGCTTGTTGTGCGGCTGACATGCTGCGTCACAACCAGGGCAAACACTCACTGTTTAGTTTTTAAACAACGTTGGCAAAATTAAAAGTAATGTGCGGTTTGAAATCTGTTGAATTAGATTGTTGTCACGTTGCGTGTGTCCGGCTGCGTTTGAGAGTTTGAAGGTTTGAGTTAAAAATACCGGCACCGGCACTTTACTTCCTGGTGTGGCTGATGGGATTTTTAGTTCTTTTGTGTAGTTCTGCTTATATGTGTAATGTGTGCCTCAAACAGAGCGCCGGTGTTTTATGTCTTTTTAGTATGTTTGTCCATGACATTATGGTGGCATTATAAATAATTCTGATTACATTTAAAACATTATATGACATAAATTAATGGTGATGATAAAATGCAATGCTAAAATTAATAAGTTAGGATAAAATCACAGTGATTGATAATATGTCATATCATGGTTGACAACATTATGGTTCAGTTGATGAATTCATGTCTATTATTTACATTATGATGATACAAGATAGATACATTCTTTTGTTACGTTCATGTTTTGATGATTCAAGATAGATACATTGTTTTATTATGTTCATGTTTTGATGATTCAAGATGGATACATTGTTTTATGTTCATGTTTACTTTTAGGTTATTACCTGCTACTGCTGCTACTGCAGCTGCTGCTGCTTCTGCTGCTACTAAATAAAACAAGCAAAAAGTGCACTGCGAGTAATTCCTTTTATGCTGAGTGACGACCCCTATTCAGAGGGCCAATACGGAAAAAACTGAACAGTAATAACCACCGGGTTGGATGAAATTGTAATTAACCTACAAATCCCCCGATGAGTTTCAAGCCTTGAAGAGAAATAAATAACTCTCCAAGCGAAACAACACTGTGTCCACCCAACCATTGACCAAAGGAGAACCACTATTTGGAGGGAAAGGACCCTGCTGGTGAAACCAAACTCCGGTCAGATAAAGGATAAGGAAAATGGACACACAGGAACTTGAGGCCCTCAGAGGAATGTGCTCTGCTGCGCAATCCTCCTTCACCAAAAGGGCCAATAAGCTTGCCTCCAGAGTCAAACTGTTAGGAGAGAGAGCCCTGATTGACGAGCTGAGGATCCTTGAAGTGGACTATGAGAGGGTCAGTGATGCAGGAGATGACTATGCTGAAGCCCTCAATGCGGTGAACAAAACCGAGGATGAAGAGGACAAGGCAAAAGAAGAAGCAGCCTGCATAGCGGAGAAGACAGCTGAGTGCCTCCGTAAATACACAGGGACCGTTGAGCTCATTCAAGAATCAATCTGGACTAAGTTCGCAGCAGATGACATCGGAGAATGTGTTTCCAGTGCAGAGACTAAGATGGACCAGGTTGAGGGCTGCAACATAAAGAAGTTACGGAGGTCTGATTTTGAGCTCACCAGACATGGCCTTAGAGAGAGGATCGATGAGCTCGAGCGAAGATGCAGGAACTGGGATGCTCTTATCTCATATGCTAACACAAAGATGCTCAAGGAGAAGGTCCGAGCTCTGTGGCGCCGAGTAAGAGACTGGGAGGATAGCTGGTGAGACCCAAGATGCACAGAGTCATCCGATGAAGATATGAATGACAAAGTCCGACAACAAAAAGAGTCTGACAGGGCGCAGGACGTGCACAACCCAGTCAGTCTCACAGAGCCTCCATTTAGCGGTCCCAGTCTCAAAGAGGAACTTCCTACAGGTAGCAGCACCCAAGCTGCTCCATCCAATCCTCTCCCAACAACCATCTCAGCTTCAGGTGCCAGAATCCAGGCACTTAGTGGACCAGTTGGTGGCAGCACTGGAACCACATCAAATGCCTCTAGCACACCGCTGATGACCCAGAGTGCTCCCCGGGGCATCCCTGACATGTATCATGGAGGTTACGGCTACAGAAATCAGTTCCCCCTCGAGAGAGTACGTCTCCCCACGTTTTCTGGTGACATAACAGATTATTACCGTTGGAAGACTGAGTGGGGAGAACTGGAGCAATTGGGGAACCCACTGAGGACGGCAGGTGTAACAAGGTTCCATCTCCTAGCTAGCCTCGGTGAGAAAGTGAAGAAGGACCTAGTCCTGTCCAGCTGCGCGTCCGCTGAGGAAATGTTCCAACGCTTGGACAACAGATATGGGAATAAGGCAAGGATTGTCCAAATGATTGCGAGTGAGGTGCAAGGCCTGCCCCCTGTAAAAGGAAATAACCCTAGGAGAGCAATTGAGCTGATCCAGACGGTGGAAAGGGCCCTAAGCAACCTTCTCATCCTGGGTGAAGAGGACGTTATGAAAAATCGTCTGGTGGCACAGTCCTTGGAGAGTAAGCTACCGAACATCCTAAAGGAGAAATGGGTGGCTTACAAGAATGTGCCCACCAATGGTTTCGCCCAACAGAACCACTTTGAGTGTCTTCTTCAATTCCTAAAGAGACAGGAGGTAAATCTTGAAGAGCTGGACCAGTTGGATATGAGCCTTCCGGAAAAGACTCCCTCTGAGAAATGCCCGATAGAAACTTCAGAGAAGAGGGCGAAGAAGGCTTTCTCCAGGGTCACTGCAGGTCAACGCGGGCCTCCAGCAAAGCCACAATCTGCATGCTCCGTCTGTGCTGACGAAACACACGCTGGAAGGCTTTTTGCTTGCAAAACGTTCAGGGATTTGGACCTGGCAAAAAGAAAGTCTCACCTAAGGACCCATGGTGTGTGCAACAGGTGCTTGAACATTCACCCCAAGGATGGCCGTTGCAACTCAGGGTTCCTCTGCAGTAAAGCGGATTGCCGGCAAGACAAGGCTCACCACTACCTGCTCTGCCCCAGGTTCGCCACTCAAAGGGACGGTGGCAGTAAAGTCCCAGTGAAAAGGCCTCTTGGCCTAACCAGCCAGCAGGAAGATTTTCTTGCAACGCTAACCCCAGAGCAGAGGACAGAGTGCAGGAAAGTCTTCTTAAACAAAACCACTACAGCAATCTGCAACAGCACTGGAAGTGTACCTAAAGAATATCCAGTGCTAATGATGCTCCTCAAGGTCACTACCAACTCTGGCAATCTCATCGGAACATTGATTGACCTTGCTTCAGATACCAATTACATCACACATACTGGAGCCAAGCGTCTCGGACTATGTGGAGAGAACATCAAATTGATTGTGCATGGAGTTGGTGGGATGCGGAGGACAATCATGGCCAGAAGATACACCCTTCGGTTGAGGGTAGGAACTCCCGAGGGAACGGTGGGAGTGCATAAGATCCTTTGCTACGGCCTGGAGAGCATCGCACAGGTCACCCAGGAAGCCACACCACATCAACTTCAAGGGTTCTTCCCTGGTGTTGCTGCTGAAGACTTGGTCTGGCCCACCAAAATCGATCTCCTCATCAGCCACAGGGAAGGTCGCCTGGTCCCACAGCCAGTCAGGAGAGAAGGGAACCTGATCCTTTGGGATGGCCCACTTGGCAAGACGGTCGCTGGGACCCACCCTGACCTCCTTAAGATGGTAGATTTAACCTTCCACCAGTCTGACACTCATGTCGCGAGGTCCATGAGAACGTCCTTGTGGACTCAAGCAATCCGAACACCGAGTTCACAAAGGAAGAGACAGTCCTCAGCAGCACCACTACAACTAACAAGGAAGTGTTAGAGTGGTTCAGGTGGGACAGCAATGGGGCAGCGTGCGACCCTCAATGTGGGGGCTGCAAATGTGGCATGTGTGCCCCAGGAGGAAAGGAGATGACCCTTGGAGAAGAAAGGGAGTTGGAAAAAATCAAGAATGGCCTCTCCTATGTTCTAGCAGACAAGCACAGCCAGTCACCCCACTGGGAAGCTGCCTACCCCTGGCGAGGAGACCCAGCCTCTCTCCCTGACAATCGCAAAGCCGTGGAGGCTACTTTCAGGAGGACGGAGTCCAGGCTGGGACGAGAGCCCGCTTGGAAAGCAGCGTATGGGGAACAAATCCATGACATGGTCAGAAGAGGTGCAGCTGTCAAGCTAACAGAAGAAGAGATGGATTCCTGGAAGGGCCCAAAGTGGTACATTAGCCACTTGGTTGCCCCGAACCCCCACTCTGCTTCCACCCCTGTGAGAATAGTGTGGAATAGCAGCCAAGAGTTTCAGGGTTGGAGCCTGAATGACCTTCTCCACAAAGGTCCAGATGTACTTAATCCAATAAAAGGAGTTCTCTTACGCTTCCGAAGCGGGCAACATGCTGCCCTGGGCGATGTACGAAAGATGTACAACTCAGTTTGGCTCAAGGATGAAGAGGTCCACCTGCATCGATTCCTGTGGAGGGATGACCCCCTGAACGAAATAGAGACGTTTGCAGTTGTCCGAGTGAACATTGGCGATAAGCCAGCAGGAAGTATTGCCCAAGTTGCAATGCGAGAGACAGCTAAACTGCCACAGTTATCATCAATGCTCAAAGAACGTAGAGTTTTAGAAAAAGACTGCTACGTCGATGACATCCTGACGTTGGACAATGATTTTGATGCTCTACGACAGACAACTGTTGGTGTGGAGAAGATCTTGAAGGCAGGAGGGTTCTCTCTAAAACCCTGGGTCTTCTCTGTCCAAAGTGGGAGGGGGGGAACCCAGAGCAGTCCCCAGCTTGGCTGTCCGAGTACGCCGAACATCCTCATCCTCCCAAATCAGATGCAAGAGGAGGACAGCAAAGCCCTCGGGGTTGGGTACGAGCCAGAGTCAGACAAGCTCTGCATCCTCGCTACAATCAACTTCTCAAAGAAGAGGGGGAAGATGAGGACTGGGGTTGACTTAAGAGAGGACGCTTGGAAGTGGGTTGAAGGAGACCTAAACATTGCCGATATCCTTACGAGGGAAGCGACTCCTGAGGAGTTGAACGAGGACTCGGAGTGGCAGAACGGGCCTGAGTTCCTCAAGTGGCCTGAAAGCAAGTGGCCGGTGAAGACTGCAAGTGAAATCGCTGCCACGGTCGCCAAAGAGAGCATCAAGAAGCTTCAAAGACGCGTATTCTCTGCCGTGGTCACAAGGCGACAGAAAAATGAGAGCGACAGCAGAATGAAGCCTCCTGAGCCTGGCGGCCCCGGGACCACTCCACCTCTGTCTATCCCACGGGTGCGGGCTGTGGCCCTTGTGCGCCTCATTGAGCCTGGGAGGTTTAGCTCCCTCGCCAGGCTGTGCGGGACTGTTGCCTGGACTCGGCGGGCAGTGGAGGCCTGGTTAGGTGGCAGCCACCAGGCCACTGCCAATGGAAATGCAAAGCCTGGTCTTACAGCTGTTGAGAGGGCAGAGGCCTTCCATTACCTTGCCCTTGAAACCCAGGACGGAGTTGAGTTCCGGGATGAAACTCTGGACCGACTCGTGGTCCGGAAAGATGAGGTCACGGGGCTCCTACTCTGCGGAGGACGAATTCAGTCCTGGAATGAAGGCAAGACTGCTATTCCTCTGGTCCCTATGCAGTCAAGATTGGCTACATTACTAGCCCAAGAGGCTCATGAGAAGAACCATGAGGGGATTGCAGCAACTCTCCTAGGTACTCGGAGAAAAGCCTGGATCATACAGGGCCGTCGAGCAGTCAGGAGAGTTATAAATGACTGCATCCACTGCCGAAAGCAAAGGGCTAGAGTATGCCAGCAAGTGATGAGTGACCTCCCACTGGAGCGCACGCAAAGGGCAGGCCCATTCGAGTACACAACCCTGGATCTATTCGGCCCCTATGAAGTCAAGGACGCAGTCATGGGGAGAGCAAGAAAGAAAGTCTGGGGAATTGTTTTCTGCTGTATGGCTTTAAGGGCAGTCCATGCTGATGTATGCGATGACCAGTCCTCAGAAAGTTTTCTGCTGGCCTACTCCCGCTTTGTTGCCCTTAGAGGGCACCCACGCAAGCTATGGTCCGACAAAGGGACGAACTTCATCGGGGCTAAACCTGCTCTGAATGAACTCCAAAACCACTTGCGCTGTCAACAAACATCATCTGTTGAGGACATTGCAGCCAAGAATGGGACAGACTGGGCATGGTGCTTCCACCCTGCCGATGCGCCTCACCGGAATGGAGCAGCAGAAGCTGCCGTACAACTGATAAAAAGAGCCCTAACAAGTTTGAAAGGAGCGACAGACTCTCTCACCTGGGGCGAGTTCCAGACTCTAATTTTTCAGGCAGCCAACCTGACAAACGAGCGCCCAATCGACGCTCGCGCCCAATCGGCGCTCGCGCCCAATCGACGCTCGCGCCCAGGAGCAAGAGGAGTTAGTCGACTACATAACTCCCTACTCTCTCATCCTCGGACGATCCTCAGTGGGAGGAGACACAGATGGACTTGATCTAGTCACCCACCCTTGGCGCAGGCTAAGGAACATCCACAATTTAGTTGACAGATTCTGGGCCAAGTGGAATGAACTAGCCGGTCCAAATCTCTTTGTCCGTGAGAAGTGGCATACAAAGGAGAGAAATGTCAAAGAGGGAGACATCGTCTGGATCGCAGACCCTAATGCTATGAGAGGACAATTCCGCTTGGGCATAGTTACAGCCACAAGACCAGACAGGCATGGAGTCGTCAGGAACGTCGATGTCAAAGTTTGTCCCGGCCTCCCAACGACGACTACTGAGAGAAAAGGCAGGACAAATCAACAACTACCGTCAACCATCATCCTGCAAAGGGATGTAAGGCGGCTGGTCGTGCTGATCCCAGCAGAGGATTCGACTCCAGCTGCGACTTCATGACGCTGTCTCCCGGGGCGACTTCAAAGTTCCAGTCACTGCCCCACCCCCTGGCCAAATCAACGCCCCAAACCCCTTTAAACTATTTGGCTGGTTGGTGTAGGCGAATCGCTGCCACCATGCCCACAGTACATATACGAAGATGAGCATCCAAACTCCATTGAAAAAAAAAAAAAAAAAAATCTTTGTAACTGAGTTATCGAACGTGTGTCACAAAGTGGGGTCTCTTGATCGTGGTGTAAGTTCCTTGGATGGGACATCAGGAACTTAAGTGGGAGGTGTTGGATTTATTATGTGTATTTGTTATGTGTATATGTATTTATGGCGGACTTACCTGGGACTTTAAGATGGGCGGGGCTACCACTGACAGGTGACCATGTACGTACCTTTAAAAATGGCGTCATTGTTTCGTTTGTAAAAAAAACAGCGTGCTTCGTCACCAGCATACCCCACTGGTAAGCTCATTTTGTTATATTCACTTTTCTTTGTTAGATCAGCTGAATTATTGTTTAAATTCCATGCTTGCCTGCTTCCTTGCTTTTCTGTTTGTTGTATGTCTGCTATGTCCGCAGCACTTGTTGTGCGGCTGACATGCTGCGTCACAACCAGGGCAAACACTCACTGTTTAGTTTTTAAACAACGTCGGCAAAATTAAAAGTAATGTGCGGTTTGAAATCTGTTGAATTAGATTGTTGTCACGTTGCGTGTGTCCGGCTGCGTTTGAGAGTTCGAAGGTTTGAGTTAAAAATACTGGCACCGGCACTTTACTTCCTGGTTTGGCTGATGGGATTTGTAGTTCTTTTGTGTAGTTCTGCTTATATGTGTAATGTGTGCCTCAAACAGAGCGCCGGTGTTTTATGTCTTTTTAGTATGCTTGTCCATGACATTATGGTGATATTATAAATAACTCTGATTACATTTAAAACATTATATGACATAAATTAATGGTGATGATAAAATGTAATGCTAAAATTAATAAGTTAGGATAAAATCACAGTGATTGATAATATGTCATATCATGGTTGACAACATTATGGTTCAGTTGATGAATTCATGTCTATTATTATTTTCACAAACCACAACGACATCTGAACCCTAGTGAAGACTTGTGTGGATTCAAGAATCTCAACCAAGTCCTACCTGTTCAGGCACAGTAAAAATAATATTTTTTTGTCTACTTGTCCAAAGTATCAAAATCAATGTCTTAAATTACTGTCTGATTCAAGGCCGTAATTAACCTAGCTCAAATATTTTTTGGGGGGGGGATATAGATATTTATAAAAGGTCATTAAACACACACAAAAAAAAAACCCACATAAAAATATAAACACTTTATATAAGTAGATAGTAGGGTTGTCCCGATACCAATATTTTGGTACCGGTACCAAAATGTATTTCGATACTTTTCTAAATAAAGGGGACCACAAAAAAATTTCATTATTGGCTTTTTTTTTTTTAACTAAAAATCTTAGGATACATTAAACATATGTTTATTATTGCAATTTTGTCCTTAAATAAAATAGTGAATATACTAGACAACTTGTCTTTTAGTAGTAAGTAAACAAACAAAGGCTCCTAATTAGTCTGCTGACGTATTCAGTAACATATTGTGTCATTTATCTACCTATTATTTTGTCAACATTGTGAGGGACAAACTGTAAACATTTATTATTAATCTACTTGTTTATTTACTGTTAATATCTGTTTAGTTTTTTTTTCCATTTTAACATGTTCTATCTACACTTCTGTTAAAATGTAATAATGACTTGTTCTTCTGTTGTTTGATACTTTACATTAGTTTTGGATGATACCACAAATGTAGGTATCGATCCGATTCCAAGTAGTTACAGAATCATACATTGGTCATATTCAAAGTCCTCATGTGTCCAGGGACATATTTCCTGAGTTTATAAACATAATATGAATTTTAAAAAGGAAAAAAGATTTTGTGATTATAAAAAATATTGATGTGATCATAGTAGTATCGACTAGATACGCTCTTGTACTTGGTATCATTACAGTGGATGTTACGTAGATCCACCCATGACTTTTGTTTACATTCAGGAACGGCATCATTAGCATTGGTGAGCTACGGTGTGTAGTGAAGCATATTTAGCTATCCCTCGTCCTGCAGTGATAATGCTACTTGTAAGAAACTTACTTTATTTGTCGCCATGGAGGCGAGGATTAGTGATTTAGAAGTAGCTAAAACACTGCAGACTGTGGATGGATGTTAGCTGCTAGCTGGCTAGCCATGTCTTAAAGCACCTCTTCCTTAGGGCGTTTCAGTGTTATATACTTCACCTTTATCTTTAGTTTTTAGGCCAAAATGCATCCATTCTCCCTTTTCTGTCTACACACTGTGTCTGCTTGTAAGTACTACGTGATTGTGCGCTGCCGAACATGCTCCTCTGCTCGTTAAATGTGACGACGCGCTGTCATGACCGTTAAAAAGAAAACAAACAAAAAATGGTGCATTTCAAACAGAGTATAGTACCGTTTTTTATTCATTAGTACCACAATACTATACTAGTACCAGTATACCGTACAACCCTAGTAGATAGAGCTAGAAGTTCCTATGAGTAGGTTTGTGTAGTCCACCTCAGGGTTGGACAACAGGTTGTTTAAACACATAGGAGCTATCCATAAAAACAGTGAAAGACTCCAAGCGCCTGTCATTCTTCAGGACAACAAAACATTTGTGCGGTAAATGAGGACCCATTCCAAAGTTTCCTTCCACGTGACGGAATACCAGGAGAATGTGGAACGGCCCCGCAGAAGACCACGTGGAGTTGCAGTATCCACTCATTCACACAGAACACGGACTCATTTCTTCACTCGCCAGTTTGCCTCGGGCTACACGCCGCTGTTCACATTGGGAACAATAACCACGAGGGCCTGCGCACACCTTTCAATTTCCAGAAGCATCCTGGCTTTTCGCTTGTTGACGTGTTCTCATTTCCACAGGTAATAAACATGAGATGCGCCCTCCAACACAAACATGAAACAAATCAATTATGTTTCCTTTCAACTGCCTCTATGAACGCTGTGATGTTCCTCACAAAAAACGTCTCGTCTTCATGGGTTTTGCAGAGTGGCACCCTCCTGTATGTCCCCCCCCCCACACACACACACTCCAACAACAACATCACAACTTATCTCCAGCAGGCAGAGCGACACAGTTAAATTAGCTCCAGTAATTAGTCTTCCCCCACACAACTGAGATGGCACGCAGAGTCTCTTTCGTCGTTAGCGACTCAACCAGACCACCTACTTCCACTGTGACAACTTCTACTTCAGTCTGGCAAAAAAAACTGCGAGATTGAGCAGAACCATGGAGAAGACCCCAATCTTTAATTGCGATAAAAAAAACTATTGACACAGTTGATCCATTGCTGATTATCAACAATTATCCAATGGAGTTGAATTGGACTGAGCGAAGAAATATGCTGTATGGTCAGCGCCCTCTTTGACTTTCGGGGTTTAGCTGGGTTTCCGTCTTTGTTGCTATGGTAACTGCTGCACAACACTTGCATAAATGTGCACATGTTTTTTCTAACAAAACCAATTTCAGGAAAATAGAAGACATTTCAAACCACTTAACAAAACAAGCGTGCAATACAAAAACAGCATAAAATATAGTGTTGGTGCAGTTAGTCCAGTTTTATTTGTATTTCCTTACAGTTGACTGTGTATTTATTTTGGTGGTCTGTTTTAATTCAAATTGAATGCATGTTGATACATTCTAGCGCTGTAAGGAACACAGCGTCAAAGCAATGCAGCGTCATATACCTAACGTATAAAATAGGATAAATTAATTTGTGTCCTCAAAATTGTACGCACAATACCCCATAACGACAATGTGAAAACGTTTTGGTTTTTCTTAATAAAAAATGTTTGCAAAATATAATAATAAAAAACTAAAGAAAAATCAGGACGCACCTGATCTTACTTTTGAGCTTCACGGCAAAGGCTGTGAATACTTATGTACATGTGATGTCTTTGTTTTTTATTTTTAATACGTTTGGGGAAAAAAAATTCACATTGTCATTGTGGGATATTGTGCGTAGAATCTTGTAAATAAATATATGAATTTATTCCATTTGGGAATAGGGCTGTAACATAACACAATGTGGAAAAAGTGAAGCGCTGTAAATTCTTTCCAGATGCACTGTATGTCTATACACAGTGCAGAGCCGCTCCTAATCCAGGCAACAAACTCCATTTCTAACAATACCATTATCACTGGATGACAAGCGATTGCTATACATTCGACATACCGGCAAGAATGAGCAGGAGACACAAAGTGACATTAACTGCTTGGCTAGCTTGAATGTAAAGTAGCGAAACAATAGATGAGTTAAAAAAACAGTTTGTTAATGTTGCTAGCTAGAAGGTAACTAACTCTGGTGATTACATATACCTACTGGTTGAGGCAATTAACACATCGAAGTATAACTTGAACCGCGTAACAGCAAGCAGCTATGCACACGATATAAGCAAGACGATTATCAAGAGTCTAGACCGGAGAAAACAAAACAACAACTAAACATTTGATAAAATTGGAAATTATGAGCTACGATGAAGTCAGCGTCTTGAAATCTAAAACCTGTTTTGAAATAGTATCCAAAAATGGTACTTTGTAATGTAAACAGGGTTTGCAAGACGCTGCAATATATATTGCAATATGGCTTCTAGGCCACATCAACCATCCCTACTTCAGATGATAAACAGACTAACTAGACCAGGGGTGCCCACACTTTTTCTGCAGGCGAGCTATTTTTCAATTGACCAAGTCAAGGGGATCTACCTCATTCATATATATAATTTATATTTATTTATTTATGAAAGAGACGTTTTTTTTCACAAGTTAAATGAGTTTAATGATAATACAAGCATTTAACATTCCTTTCTTTCATGAAGATAAGAATATAAGTTGGTGTATTACCTGATTCTGACGACTTGCATTGATTGGAATCAGACAGCAGTGCTGATAATGTCCACGTTTTTGAATAGAGGAGAAAAAAAGTCCTCCTTTCTGTCCAATACCACATGAAAGTGGTTGGCTTTTGGCATCTTATCTGTCCAGCTTCCATACTCCTATTTATACACTTTACAATAAATACATTGGTGGCAAACTCCAGAGCTTGCTAGCTTGTGCACGCTAGCTTTCTGAGACTCTTATTTTGTTAACGCAGGTAGGATGAAGTAGGGCTTTTATTGTGAAGATAAAACATAAAAATAAATAAATCAAAATCAAAATAATAAAAAATACAAATATCTGAAAATGTAATTGCTGCGAATTAGCCACTATCTTGTGGACAATGTGTGTAAATCCATTAATTATGCTTTATAAACACAGCACAGCATTTACCTATACGACCCAATCCAAACAACCTGTCAGGCCTGCTACTGACAGTCGGTCTTTAGAGTTTTGACAACAGGTACGGTGCGAGAGTCTGTTGAAATAAAAAGTATTTCTCGCCTTCCTGTCGGTCATTTTTTCTTATTAATGATCTCGCAGCACCCAGCGTCATCTCACAAGACCCTTGGGTGCCGTGAATGTCCATCAAGTGACGAAAGTGACTATTTTTTAGGTCTATTTTTTCAATGCCTGGCTGGCGATCGACCGACACACCCTCCGCCATCGACCGGTCGCTCGCGATCGACGTAATGGGCCTCCCAAACTAGACTCTGACATTAATAATAATAGTGGTTGTTTGTTTTTGAGTGAACTTTTAGAATTAATCTGAAGTTTGTCATGCAGTTATAGAAGAAATACTGAAACATTCAAAAGTTTACATAGTCAAATTAGGTTAATCTACAAGGGTTATAATGCATTTTATTGATGGAATTTCACCAAAAAGCTGAAGATTCCTCAGTTTTTTTTTTGGAGTAGTTTATGTCACAAATAACGGTAATGGGCCATACTCGTTCGAAAACCAACCCTTTCCCGTTCCAACTAGGAACAGTATTCATTAGTATCGTTCCTGTCGCTAAAACCCACTTAACGAGTAGTTTTATTTACGCTTACAGAGAGAATCCATGAGTGGGAGCAAGGATTGTTTGTGTTTTGTGGTCATTTTCCGGGTGTCTTGAACGGACTAATGGAATTTGCAGGATTTCCCGTGGCAAAAATTGTTGGTTTTTTTTACAATTTTGTTTTTGAAAACCAAGGTACTACTGTTCTAGTGCAGTAATAGTTAGTCCCTGATTCTAAAGACACATTATTTATTGAAGTGTAGATTAATAAAAGGCTGGTAATCAAATTAGAAGGGGAATCATGAGGAATTTGGAAATCTATTCCCAAGTGGTAAAATCATGGCATGATAACTTAAAAATAAAGACAACTTTGGATTGTTTTCTTTGTTTAAGAATTCTGAAAATGCACAAATCATATTTTTTCTGTGTGCTTCATAGTATTCTATCTTCATCTGTTGTTACTTATACTTTCTGAGAAAATGACGTGATAATGTTCATCATTCAAATAGGTGGAATTGAGTCTGGCAGAGTTTTAAAATGCTTGCAATGGTGTTCAACCTTTAATCTATCAGAATATGAAATGATTAATAATTACAAGATGTTATTAATGGAATTTACTAATTTTCCTCAATTGATGTTTATTCTGTACATGTGTAGCATCATCTACAACAGACCTTGTGAGTTTGGACACGTTTCAGTAATCACACATGAAATTAGAAGGGGATACATATTTCAGTATATGTATATGCGAAACACGAAATGTAGAGATTTTTAAAAGCAGTTTTTGTGTCGAAATGACCAACAACATCTTTGACAATCAACGATCCACATGTTGTATCCTATCACTAATAAGCAGTGTAATTAACAGGATAAGTGTTGCCTCTATCTTAACACGGCACCTAGCTCCGCCCCTTCTGAAGTCATGCGCGCCCTAAGAATTGCTACAGCGACATCCGTTGGACACTTTTAGAGCAGCAGTTCCTTCATTCAAAAAGGACACTCCTGTTCTAGAACATTCTTAACTATATATTTACAACACTGAATATGTTTGTGTTGAGAAAAAGTATGCTTATTTTCGTCAATAATAATTCAAATCTTTTTTCATTATTCCTTCAAGGTAACCAAGTCTGTCTTAAAGGGAAAAACACAAAAAACAGTTGTAGATGGCCACCATGTTTCCCACACAGCATCCAGGAACATCCCGACTAAGGTCATGCGGCTTGACCTCCAACTAAATCAAGTCCTGGGTTGAACAAGCAGCAGCCATGATGGCTCATACCAAGTGGCAACTCCTGATTTTCTTCAACAGAACAACTTTGGACTCTGGATTAAGGGCATAAACAACTTTTAATGAATGTGAGAAGACGTTCCCGGTATTCTGCACCTTTGCTAGTTGCGGTGGTGTCCTGATAGGAGCGTGGAAAAAAAGGAAGACAGCACCTCTTCCCCTCGCCCAATATGAGCCCCGGCTAGCAGATAGGGTGGGACGGCGTCCGCCCGCAGCTGAGAAAGGCGGGCGAGGAGGAATCTAAATTGGATCTCGGCTCGCTGGGAGAAGAAAGGGTGCAAAAAGAAGGAGAGCGAAGGCAGAGAAGAAAAAAAGGGAGCGTACAGATGGAGGAGAGCTGCTGTTTTGACTTTGTGCTGGCTTGTTAAACACAGGTGGATTCACACGCACACACAGATAAGGAGACGTGCAGACATCAGACGATAAGATCAGTAAAGGGTGAGTAAATTACAGCAGAACTGTGAAGTAAACATGTCTGACACAAACAAACAGAAATAAAAGGTACAACAAAAAGCCTAAAAATAGAACGCACTAATCAAATAAATCTGACTTGGGTACGCCACCTGTTTTTCTGGCGGCAATTTGAGGAGGCGAGACCACCAGTGACCCGGGACTCCCGTGACCCTTGGAGAGCAGAGTGTGTTTGAAGAGGTGTCAAATACCTCCGCACTCGTGGCTCGGCTAAAACTTTTTAAATATTCTTCTCGCTGCGCTGACTGGCAGTCCGCTACTTGGCCCTAACCTTGCCGCCATGTGCTGCCCTCACTAGAAGTACAATTAGAGGGATTGCTCGATAATTCATTTCAATTTGACATGTTTACTGGAAAATAAAGCATGCTTTTTAATCCTGCATCATTCAAAATATCCTTGACTATACAGTTTTTTTCCGGACTACAGAGCGCACCAGTATATAAATAAGCCACACCAGAGGTGGGACCAAGTCATTGCTTTGCAAGTCACAAGTAGGTCTCAAGTCTTTGCCCTCAAGTCTCGAGTCAAGTCCCGAGTCAAGACAGGCAAGTTCCGAGTCAAGTCCAAAGTCAAGACTGGAAAGTCTCAAGTCAAGTCCCAAGTCCTGCATTTTGAATTTCGAGTCCTTTCAAGTCCTTTTAACCACAGACTAATATATTTACACAGATTGTGTATGCTTTTAAAACGCTGTATTCATTTATTAAAACAAGTGCATTTGAAATTGCAGGGAAAAAAAAGTGCTGACATTGCACTTCATAATAGCACTATTATCCAGTAATTTTAAACATTTAACTCATTCTTTTACAGAATAAACACATTTGAAAAAACAAGTGCAACTGTACTTATTTGCACAAAAGTGTTAACATTGTATTTCCATGGCATATTGCATTGTAACTAGTTCCACAGCAGTTTCTATCCTGTTCTTACCTTATCTCATTGATCTCATCTCGTACTATCTGTGTGTTTATGTGTGCGTACGTATGAAAAACATAACAAAAACATGAACAAAACAATGAACATAGTTGTACTTTTTAGATGTCAGGGCCCAATGCAATATGTACACATATTGTTAATATAGTATACATTTTAACTGACCTTTATTTGACTATGTTTGTGTTTTTGTAGGTGGCTAAAATACGCAGTGCTGCTGACCGCCGTCTAACATTACGTTACTGTGTGTGATACATTGACTAACGTAACGTTTCGTATAGGTACCTCATGCAACCCTGCTTAAAAAAATCACCTGGCAAAAGGTATGAATAAGGTAGCGAACTGCAGTGGACGCAACAGATTGCCGTGTTTTCAATGACGTTATAACCATAGACATCTTATAAGTAGAAGCACCATTGGTTGCTGTGACGCGAGCAATTTGGCCGCCATCTTGAAGTAGTGACAGTTGACAGGTAGAAAATAAAGATGGTGTTCAGCGTTTTCCTACTCAAATGAGCGGACTGTTGAAAATAGGAATCGGGGGATTACTTTTCACAAGTAAGATTTAACATTAATGTACTATTGGTTGTATTTTATGAAAATAATATTACCACAGAGTTGAGAAGGAGCAAAGATCTTCAATATTTGTATGTGAAAATCACAAAGAAATCTTCTGGGGGAGGATGACTGCCCTACAGGGGTTTGGTTTACAAACTTTCAGCCCCACCTAAAACAAAATTCACCAGCCGCCACTGATTATGATGCATTCTCATTTTAGGCAAAATATAAGACAATACTTTCTTAACAGTATAATTGTAACCAGGAAGAAGTCTTCAAGTAACAATATTCAAATACTAACATTGTTGGGTAAGACAGAATTTGGTTTTATTCTGAATCCAGTGAAACAGATTGGTGGTTTTAGCTGATAGACTTTCAGGTGTTTATATATATTTATGTTGAAGTATTTGGCAGACGCTTTTATCCAAAGCGACATACATAAAAAATACATATAAAACAATGACTGTAAACATGATCATTTAAGGGAAGAATGTAATACAAAATATCAATACAAAGTGCCAAGACAGACTCTCTGCTGCTGCAGCAACAGAGATACAGTCTATAAGATATATATATATATATATATATATATATATATATATATATATATATATATATATATATATATATATATATATATATATATATATATATATATATATATATATATATAATGTATTCACACATTGTTTATGTAGGATATACGCATGTATACATAACCTAATCATATTGTTTCTTCAATTTAAAAATAGCTGACCGTTTTTTTCCCCTTTCTCTGGGATTATATTCCCAGTTTTGATCTCGGACGTCTGGTCACTTATAGCGTATAAGAATATTATATTACTGTTAAGCAAACTATGAATAATAAAACACGCCAAAACATGTTTCCTTTATCATAGCTACACGTATGACAAAAAAGCGTGTGAAAATCAGTGGTATTCAGTGAGGTAAGATGAATTAAATGCGCTGACAGTTCATTGCTCCTGCCAAATGAATTGCGCTGAGTGGAGCGGATCACCACTCCAAGATGGCGGCCCCGCGTCTCGTCTGCGCCTGTAGGCAGTAGCGCTCGATGCTGCGTACCCTTATAAGATGTCTAAGGTTATAACGTTAGCAGTGAGTTTACAGCCTCACTGATTTAACTACACAGCAAATAAAAGTTACGTTACTTAGCCAATAAACGTTATCTTACATTCAAAACTTACCCTTTGTGCAACTTCAAATGTCGAACGAAGTTGGAAGTTGTTGCGTCTCCGTCTGTAATATTCGAACTGCGTGATTTGCATACGGCAATTCATTTTTTGTTGACCAAGTCGTAGTTTTAATACCCGAAAGAAATTAACTTTGGCATAATTGTTTCTCACTGCCGCATTGTTTGACAACTCTTGTTCGGTGGTTGTCCTGCAATTTGATTGGATGAATGCTGTGTGATGAAAACAACGTAGATCTAATTTGATTGGCTGTTGTACTGAGAGCACACCAGCTGACAGGAACAACACGCTGATAGACACAGACGAAGAAAATGAAAAATACGGAGCAGCGCGCTCCCAAATAACTTTTTAATCTTTGGGTTTTGGGGAAAGTAGCAAGTCATGTCAAGTCAAAAGGCTCAAGTCCAAGTGAAGTCACAAGTCATTGATGTTAAAGTCTAAGTCGAGTTGCAAGTCTCTTTACATTTTGTCAAGTCGAGTCCAAAGTCATCAAATTCATGACTCGAGTCTGACTCGAGTCCAAGTCATGTGACTCGAGTCCACACCTCTGAGCCACACCCACTATTTTTTAAGGAAAAATAATAGCTTTCCATATAATAGCCGCACCAGTTATTTACACATAAATATTCTGTAAATGTTTATTTACATATCTTAATTGTTTCCAAACGGTGTCTGTAACACAGCAGTAAAACGACTAATCAAACAAAACAGAAGTCATCGTTTTCGAGCTGCGAAAGATAGCTCTCCAATCAGCTAAACAGACTTAATAACTCCACGGTGACGTTTTGGTTTAGTTTATATTGTGGAAAATGACCCTGACATTGATCTTATTGGTGGTAAATAGATTTGCAAAATAAAAGGGTCTGGCCACCTTAACCATAGACTTCAATTCAACTAACAGGAGACCATGGACAAGAAGTTTTGTTGACTTCCAAAGCGCTCGAAGGCAACAAATATCGCCGTTCAACCAGAAAGTGGGATTCACAGCTGGGAGCAATCTTGTCAAGAATGCGAATTGAAAACTGAAAAAGACCAAAGCCTTCCTGGACCTTCACCAGAAAGCAGGAAGTGTTGATCCTTCTTGAACACCACTAACCCTAACCTCGAACAGCACTAACCCTAACCTCGCCCCTGCGGCACCAATGTAACACTGCCTGGATGATCCCGCTAATTGAAAGTTGAGCAGTGCTAGTCAGTAAGCTAAAAGCCCAGGTTGTCGACACATAGTCCAGTGCGGCTCAGGGAGTGAGGTTTACAAAACGCACTATTATATAATATTATTGATGAGATGACTCTAACACGATGGTTAAAAGCATCAGGACACTTGACATGTGATCTCCCTAAACCCGTCATTTCCTGCTCCAAATGAAGACATCAATGCTGGATTTAAAAAGTGGGCTGCAAACCTATTTGCATGTCTGAGCTAAAACTCCCTCAACGACCAACAACTTTTATTCAGTTTTGATTCCAACAAACAACATCTGCTGGTTCGTAAAAGTTCTGCAGAAGAAGACTTTGTAGAGAACTTGCACAAGGTCCAAACAGCAGCCGCATCATTTGTTGTTCTTTCCCCCCTCCCCATTCAGGCTTTATTTACTTTTGCAATGTGTCGTCTTCACAGCCGTATGGTCCAAATCAATCACTTAGACGGGCTGTTGTCTCACACAAACAACCTGAACAATTCCTACATTTCTCTCGAGGAGAGGGCCATGCGGGAGACCTCACCTTGACATTTCCTCCTATCAGGTCGGGCGGCTCCTCGTCCGTCTCCAAGGCAACGTTTATGGTGGCAAAAGGCCGGCTGGCCATCTGCTGCATCTCCCTCAGCAGTTGCTATGGAGACATGGGGAACACTTTCGTTAGTCACAATGTAAACAGCATGACGTCATTCCTTTTATTACATCTGAAGGCGCTATATTACCTCAACAAAAGTGCTCTAGGTAGCTAGGAAGTGTTTCCAAAAAAAAAACCATACCTAACCACCAACTCACGTGTCTCTTTTGTCTTGTTGAACTTTCTAGTTGCCTCTGATTGCACGATCTAAAAAATGGAACTGATCAACTGGCCTCTCAACAAAATTGACAAGATCTCGGATTCAGGGTAACATGGACCTGTCCTGCCTGAACGGTTGTTGCTGGACACACGACGGACTCTTGGGAGGAGAGGAGTGTCGCATGCCTGGCGACCCTTTCAGACGAGGGCGGTGACGATATCTACCTATTCGGAATCATGATGAAAAGACACCTGCTGATTGGAGTAAGCGTTGTACTGTTGGAAGATGATAGCAGCCATTCAAGGTACCCCAAGGCTGCCACAAAGGATTGGAGGATGAGGGCAGAACTGTGGACACTCTTCCTTTATAACATCGGACCATCTGCCGTGCAGGACGAATTTGAGGACCAGAAATAGGCAATTACGGGTGGACATTTTTAATTTGCTTTTGCTGGCTTAAACACAACCATTCTAATCTTGACTGTTTTTCCTGGCTGCAATGTGGCAAGGTTGTTGTTTCAGGATTCCCCCTGAGGACAGTGCAGTGAAGATGAAACAAACTACTTCTCTGTCAACAACACATGGAACGATCAAATCCGTTCCTTTGCCACCGCTTGTGGGGCGACCCCAGGCCTACAGACTTAACACACACACCGTGGACCATGGTTACATATGCACACATAAAATGTATTTTGTTGTACACGTGTAATGACAATAAAGAGCATACCATACCATACTAATGCCAACCGCAACGCTATCCCCAAACCCCAGTCCTAACATCTAAAATTAATCCCAACCCGTACCACAACCCATGACTCTAGTCCTAACCCCAAATCCACAAACCTAATGTCAGATGCTAACAACAACACCAACCTCAAAACCCCGACTCTAGGCCAAATGTTACCCCATGACATTCTACTGGTGACGGCCTCAAAGCTAAAATCAAGATAGGAATAGTTCCTCCTCTTTGGCACTACCATGCCCTGTGGAAGACCTGACTTGTCCAATGACAATAAAGAGCCTACCATACCAATCCCAAACGCAGCCCTAGCTCCAAACCCCAGTCCTAACACCTAAAATGAATCCCAACCCCCTGACTCTAATCCTAATCCCAAATTCACAACCCTAACGTCACATCTCAACATCAACCTCAAACCCTCAACCCTAAGCCAAATGTTACCCCATGACATTCTACTGGTGACAGCCTCAAAACTAAAATCCAAGGTAAGACTAGATCATCCCCTTTGGAACTTGCATGCCCTTTGGAAGACCTGACAGCAGAGCACGCTCAAGTTTGGAATTAAAAGCACATAGGCTTGGTCATGATGTGATACATCTGAACAAAGTCTTATGAGTCATCGCTAGAGGATTGAATCTCAAACAAAGATGGGAGACGAGTTTGACAGGCAACGTGATGGAGGATGGGGGGCCGCGAGGGGTCTCCCACACAGCAGCAATGGTTTTGGGATTGCGGATTACAAGCGGCAAGACACAGGAAACCATCCCTAACTGTAATTATACCCAACATCTCAGTGGAATTACGATTAGCGGGATTAAGATGCATCATGGGAGCCGTGAGAGACAAAAAAGACACACGTTCACACACGCTAACACACACAAAGGCACTGACACAGCAGAAGAGGAACATCTGTTAGCCCATTGGAGAGTCTAAACAAGAAGCTGATAGAAAATAATGTCAGAAAATGGAAGTCCTCCAGTCCATGGTGTGGATTTGGAACTTTTAAGTGGCTGAGCGAGAGGAAGTTTACTTCTTCTCCAGCTGTATATTTCTTTAAATTTATGTTTAACCACCCAGAAAAGACCAGCGGCAAAAAGCCAGACAGTTTGGGTCAAAGCAGGACAAGTAGTGCTTTGTCCCAAATAAGGTTTCAATCTTAATCACAGAACATGAAGTGATGTTCAGGACGTCATGCTGATCCTTACTTTGTGGCCTTGGCTCAAAAACATTCAAAGTTTGTATCAGTGAGTGGCCTACAGCGAAGGGAGAACACTATTGATTTTGGATTATATCCAAAGCAGGGTGCTTGAGATAGTTGAAGTCACATCAAAAACTTTCCACACGCCACAATTTTCAGCCAATTTTTTTCCAATCTTCAGGGATGATGGAACAGAAAGGTGTCAGAAGATGATCATGAATGCTGATCCTTTTCTGGAAATTCCTTGTCCTTAGAACAATACTATAGAAACTAATTTTATAGCACTATACTATTAACTGAAAATAAATTTTTTGTCTGAATCAGGGGTGTCAAACCTACGCCCCGGGGGCCGGATCAGGCTTGCAAACAGGTTTATTCCACGAGATGAGTTTGCGAAGTATGGAACTGAGCTGCAATTTTTCATGAAAGAAACTGCTGTTCCAAATAAATCCACCGGATGTCGCAATAGCAATTCTGCTAGGCAAGCACACGGTTTATAGCGCGGCCAAGTAAGAGTAGACAGTGGTTACGGCTCGAGCCCCTAGACAAAAACGAAACGTAAAACCTGATGTATTACGTTCTCTGATTCGAATAAGTTATGCTTTGGCACCCTCGTTGCCCCAAAATGTCCAAAAAATAAAGTGGACGTATAACTAAATCCTCCTGAATAGGGTCCTTCCGTTTTTCGTTTGAAGTAGAAAAATAATTCAACATGAAAATCAACTTTGTTTTTTGGTGTGATAATGAAAAACAAAAACGGTTGCCTTCTATTTTTTTTAGTGTCCAGAGACAGAGAAAGTGACACATTTATCGGTTCTCTAATGAGCAGGCAAACATGGCTCTTCTTCTGTTGTTGTTGTTGTTCCGGGTCACTCATCGAGGACACGGAAAAGAGACAATGCATATGTGCAATCTACCATATCTACAAACATTGAACGAGGAATAGAGAAAATAGTTCTCCACTGTTTTAATTAGTATTTTCAAACACATTACAAAATTGGGATAATGGCTAACGATCCATTTTCAGTTTTTTATTCTCAAAACAAAAAACGGGAAAAATTTATTTTTATGTTAAATTATTTTCTATCCCAAACCAAAAAAGAATGGCCGTACATGGACCGTATTTGATACCTACAAAGGTTTTTGTTATTTATTATCTATTTAGTATTTTGTTCAATCCCAGATAGGGTGTGACTTAAAGTTTGATAGTTTTGTAAAAACACAGACAAGTTTATTGTGTCATTTGTTGTATTTTTTAAACTGCACCAATCTTTTCCTCAGAATTCTCCTCAACTAACTCGAAGTGTTTTGCATAGAGGATTATTTGTGATACCTACATTTTCAAAATGTGCTTGCTCTATTTTTGGCCAAAGTAAAACAATCTGAAGTTGTCTTTATGTTTAAGTTATCATGCCATGATTTTACCAGTCCGGCCCACATGGAAATAGATTTTCCACCATGCATCCCTAACTCTTCCGGGCTACATTATACACCCCCGCTATCACCAAACCCCGCCCTCCCAACCCTGCCCCCCCACACATCAATCCCCCCCCCCTCCGTGCGTCGGTTGAGGTGGGCGAGGTGGGGGGGCAGGGTTTGCTGGTAGCGGGGGTGTATAATGTAGCCCGGAAGAGTTAGGGATGCATGGGATTCTGGGTATTTGTTCTGTTGTGTTTATGTTGTGTTACGGTGCGGATGTTTTCCCGAAATGTGTTAGTCATTCTTGTTTGGTGTGGGTTCATAGTGTGGCGCATATTAGTAAGAGTGTTAAAGTTGTTTATACGGCCACCCTCAGTGTGTCCTGTATGGCTGTTGACCAAGTATGCCTTGCAGTCACTTACGTGTGTAAGCAGAGGCCGCATACAACATGTGACTGGGCCGGCACGCAGATAGTATGGTGAAAAAACGGACGCAACGACAGGTTGTAGAGGACGCTAATAAAGACAGTGCCATCACGGTGGACCCTCAATATTGTAGTCCGGGTGAAAATCGGAGAATATCTGCCCCGGGACATTTCCGGGAGAGGCACTGAAATCCGGAAGTCTCCGGGAGGATCGGCAAGTATGCAGCTGAGCCGCATCAGAGTGGTCAATGAGCCGCATGCGGCTCCGGAGCCGCGGGTTGCCGACCCCTGCTTTAGGCTAAAATAACGTTACCTCTTATGTCAACCAGGACTGCAGTAATGTTAGCTAGACTAACGTTACCTAAGCATAGTCATTGGCTAACGTTAACGTTAGCCTTTTTGTATGTGTCTGATAACGTTAACGGTATCTTGTAGCCTACACCACTCCAGAGTTTGCAGGTCTGTCTAATAAACTAGTGCTTTCTTTCTTTCTTTAGTTTATTTTGTACATGAACAAACTTACAGCATAACACATGACAGTTTCATATCATTCCACTTTACATCATGTCCGAAAAGTAGTAGGAAGAAGTAAAGCTTATTTAATCCTACCCTGCCACATCAATGTGGAATGCGCTCCCAACAGGTATAAAAGAAAGGGCATCTCTATCCTCCTTCAAAACCGCAATAAAAGTTCACCTCCAGGCAGCTGCAACCCTAAACTAACACCCTCCTCGGATTGTTAATAATCAAATGTAAACAATCAAATGCAGATACTTTTTCTTATGCCTTCTGATCTCTCTCTCTCTCTCTCTCTATGTCCACTACTTGCTGTCCATATCCTACCTCCCCACCCCCGCCCCCCTCCACACCCCTGATTGGAAATAATGTAAATAATTCAATGTGATTATCTTGTGTGATGACTGTATTATGATGATAGTATATATCTGATAGTATATATTTGTATCATGAATCAATTTAAGAGGACCCCGACTTAAACAAGTTGAAAAACTTATTCGGGTGTTACCATTTAGTGGTCAATTGTACGGAATATGTACTTCACTGTGCAACCTACTAATAAAAGTCTCAATCAATCAATCAAAAACCCCTTTCCCACTTCAGAGCGTTTACAAATATATACATCATTTACTGACCTTTTTATAATAAAATAACATCTGTGAATTAGTATATACAAAAGTTTTGTAATATGTAATTAATTAATTCAGTCATTATCAATATACTGAGATGAAGAATATCTTATTTTCAATAAAGTTGAAAGTATTTCTCATAATTCTTCTTTGTACTTTGCAAGCACTATTAAACCTCTTAAAGTGGATCATATCAGTACAATGTTTAACTTCATTACTTAATCCATTCCATAATTTAATTCCACATACTAATGCTAAAGACTTAATAACAGACACCCTAGTCTTTACATTCAGCTAATTTCCCCCCTAATTCTATGTTGTGTCTGTCCCTCACTTTCCCTCCAGGACAAGGACGTGCAGTCATTCCTGGAGGAGGCCACACTGATGGACCCCAGAAGGATGTTCCAATAGCAGCAGAAGTGCACTTTTTGGAGAGCTGTATTATTGACTGATTTGATTTAACACTATATTATTATTTATACACTTATAGTGATCACAGAGACAGTTTGTTTTTGTGTTACTGTATATATTTGTTTTTCTGAAAAATCCCACTTAATATACTTTGGGTATCAACAGTCAATATTTATTTATTTTATTTTATTTTTTAGGGGATAACAACAGTCAATATTTATTTAATTTTATGTTTTTCTTATAAAATAAAAGTGAGCTTTTGTTAAACCAAATATTGTGATTTTTTCCATATACAACAATTCATCTGGATTCGATAAGAGAATCGATAAGGAATCGGTTCGATAAGAGGATTCGATAATGGGCTCAAACTCGATCATTTCTTATCAAACATCATCCCTATCCGCGACGAACTCTGAAAATTCACTGATAAAATCCGAATAGGGCCTAGGGGGCGGTAGTGGTGTGACAGACCTCATAGTAAGCACCTGAAATGATTTATTGACAGTTTACTTAAGAAACATGTATTACTATTATTAATTCAGCTATTTTATGTACTTATTTAACCACTAAATGGTAAATGGGTTATACTTGTATAGCGCTTTTCTACCTATAAGGTACTCAAAGCGCTTTGACACTATTTCCACATTCACACACACATTCACACACTGATGGCGGGAGCTGCCATGCAAGGCCCTAACTACGACCCATCAGGAGCAAGGGTGAAGTGTCTTGCTCAAGGACACAACGGATGTGACGAAGTTGGTAGAAGGTGGGGATCGAACCAGGAACCCTCCGGTTGCTAGCACGGCCACTCTACCAACAGCGCCACGCCGTCCCCCGAATTGAATAAATTGTAAATAATTGTATGTAAAAGAAAACAATTTAGCATTTATTTATGAGACCCTTCCTATGTAATACAGTATATATAAGTAGTACTTACAGTATTTTTCTAATCAGCCTGACCTAACCCTAAGGTTTATATGTTAAAATAATCTTTGTGATTAACACATGGTTTAATATAATTTGACAAGATCGTAAACTGTAAGTAGTTTAGATATAATTATTGAAAATGATTATAATCACTGTTAACATTCGAGTGGGACCCGGACCCGGACCCCTCCGTACTGGTCCAGGTCAAAAAGGCTAAGAACCTGTGTTCTATAGTATTGTCCCTTTACAAGATAAAACAAAATGCTTGCTGAAATAAAACTTTTGAGGCATACGAAAGAAAAGTGTCCTCTTGCACCAGCTGGCAGCACATCAAGCATGTTGGGTCCATTACTGAAAAATCAATAGAGTTCTAGCGTAGACGTTATCCTCCCTTGTCCTCGTGTTTTTATTTCCGCAAACAATGCCGCTAGGAAAGAAAGCCGCCTCGTGTTGAACGGCAGAGAAAACCTTGGAAAGCCAAACAAACAATGAATGGAGAGCTTCTTGTTAAATGTCATCTCACTCTACGGATAGACACGCACGCGGACACACATACGCTTTACATGATGGGTTGCTCACATCCAAAAATTCAACACAGAAGTCTCCAGTGAGGAATCCAAAGAAGACATCCGGCGTTTAATGTTTACAGTCTATTCCACTAATCCCTCTTAATGGCTACACAACTGCTCCGGTTTTCCAACTTGCAAACAACCTTCCGTTCAGTTGCATCAGCCCAGGTCGTGAGTGACTGGAAGAAAACGATCGGGAGAGAAGTCATTCGGCGCCACCTGCTAGTTTGTGTCATAGCTGTCGAAATCTGTATCTGGAAATACGTTAATAGAGCAAAATGAGAAATCGTCACCATTTATTTTGAAGGACGTGTGTTGCAGAGACCGAGTGGACCGGAAGCTATGTCAGCAGTGCCAGAGGGGTTTTCTTTTTAATGGCAGGTAAAAATATGGGGACAAAAAATAAGGGAACCGGGTGATGCCAGTAAAAAACTTTGATTAATTTGTTAAGAGACGTTTCAAGGAAAATAGTTTGGCAATGCAGCCTTGAGTATTGGCCGATACCAATCTGATATCAGCACAAAACATACAGGTTACAATAAGTCAAATGTGTATTACTTTTTTTAATGCTGTAATGGATCAAATCTAAGACCAACTCTGGACACTCAGAAGAACTTCAGACTGAATACGCTACAAACTGGAACGCCTTCCCTCTTGTTGCATGTTTGTTTATTTGTTTGTAAATGTACAGTAAACGTGAGCTATCAAAGCTCTACCGAATGGGAATTTCACCACTTAATAAAGATCCTAAAATACATTATGGCAAAAAAGTACAAAGACATGAAGGGAATTTGTTTCTGTTCAGTTTTAGTTCAGTAAGGGCCACAACCTTATATACTTGTTGTCTGGACTGTGTCTCGTCTGACTCACCCCTGAATCCGAAACGGCCACGGACCAGCCTTGAAGATGGAGTATTCTATTTTGAACATAAACCAGACACTTTATTTTGTGTTTGCTCATGACTTCCTGTCCAACACTAGCAGGTTTTAGCGAAATTGAACGGACTTGTCCAGGGTGTACCCCGCCTCCCGCCCGATTGTAGCTGAGATAGGCTCCAGCGCCCCCCGCCACCCCGAAGGGAATAAGCGGTAGAAAATGGATGGATGGATGAACGGATTTGTCGCGGCGACCAGCAAAAACCGAAGCTCTGCGTATATTTTGCACTGGAATGACGTTCCGCAGGCGGTGGAAAATGACACATTGACTTGAGTTGAAACGTAAAGAGTCTGAGGGCGTTTCACATTCAGTGGAAAGTCAGGGTTATTGTCCATCTTCGCACCAACTGCTTTTAAGCAGACCGCTTCCTGTACTTTACTTGAAAGTGTAGAGCGGGAAACTGGTAGGCGGCGATGCCGAACAGCAGCTGCAACGTCTTTTTTGGATTTTTAATGAAATCTTTATTCATATCACACTATTAACAACAAAACTGTCTCCAAAGTGCTGCACATTAAAAAAAAGAAACAAGAAAAGTAATCAAATTACCAGCATTTAAAATGAAACAAGTAAACAAACAAACAAATAATAATAATAGAATAAAATAATACAATAAAACAATAAAAAACTAATCAATATAATAGAATAAAACAATAAAAGACACAGAGGACTCACGGCGATTTAAAAGCCAGAGAATAAAAAGTGGGTTTTAAGACGAGACTTCAAACAATGATGATAGTCACACGGCTGGCATTGCTCCTTCTACTTCCTGGTTGCACGCGGTTGTTGATGCGATCACGTGAGCTCTGCACGGAGGATAATTTCTGTAACGGAACCTGGAATGGACTGCTTATATCGAAGGCTAACATCGGACATGTTTTTATATATTCCAAAATTATTTTTTTTTTTGTGGGATCAGACCAATGTCAATATCAGATCGGGATGCCCTTACTAGCGGGATAAAAGATGTGTTACGCTAATGAATGTTGCTGAGCGGACCGGAAGTATAAGATCATTTTTATTCATCCATCCATCCAACTTCTTCCGCTTATCCGAGGTCGGGTCGCAGGGGCAGCAGCCTAAGCAGGGAAGCCCAGACTTCCCTCTCCCCAGGCACTTCGTCCTGCTCCTCCCGGGGGATCCTGAGGCATTCCCAGGCCAGCCGGGAGACATAATCTTCCCAACGTGTCCTGGGTCTTTCTTGTGGCCTCCTACAGGTCGGACGTGCCCTAAACACCTCCCGAGGGAAGCGTTCGGGTGGCATCCTGACCAGATGTCCGAACCACCTCATCTGGCTCCTCTCGATGTGGAGGAGCAACGGCTTTACTTTGAGCTCCTCCAGGATGACAGAGCTTCTCACCCTATCTCTAAGGGAGAGCCCCGCCACCTGGCGGAGGAAACTAATTTCGGCCGCTTGTACCCGTGATCTTGTCCTTTCGGTCATAACACAAAGCTCATGACCATAGGTGAGGATGGGAACGTAGATCGACCGGTAAATTGAGAGCTTTGCCTTCCGGCTCAGCTCCTTCTTCACCGCAACAGATCTATACAGCGTCCGCATTACTGAAGACGCCGCACCGATCCGCCTGTCGATCTCACGAGCCACTCTTCCCTCACTCGTGAGGAAGACTCCAAGGTACTTGAACTCCTCCACTTGGGGCAGGTTCTCCTCCCCAACCCGGAGATAGCACTCCACCCTTTTCCGGGCAAGAACCATGGACTCGGACTTGGAGGTGTTGATTCTCATCCCTACGCACCGATCCAGTGAGAGCTGAAGATCCTGACCAGATAAAGCCATCAGGACCACATTATCTGCAAAAAGCAGAGACCTAATCCTGCAGCCACCAAACCAGCCTAGAAATTCTGTCATTTCCAGCGAGGGTTGGACTCCGCCATGGCTGCCCTTTGTCACCGATTCTGTTCATAACTTTTATGGACAGAATTTCTAGGAATTTTTATTCATGAGAGTTAAAATATAGGAAGGAAGGAAAGAAGATGAGTTTCCTGAAGGGTTGACGAGTAGGAGTCAAAGTCACATTGGAATCCCTTCAGAATAAAAATGGAATCCTTTTGAAGCGTCTTAAATTTACATCACCCAATCAGGATGTACTTTGCTGACAAATTACAAAAGACTAAATGGTCAACGCCAAGTTTTTACCAGATGAGGTGTGCTTTTGTTGTCACGGTGAAATTATTACACAAAAGGCTGATATTTAACCAGCTGAACTTAATAAGGATTGAAATAAGACGTCAGAGTGCCAACATTAGAACAATGGCGGCAACTTGCAGCTAAGTATGGGAACTGATAAAATTTTTGCGATCTTGATTCCACTTTCAATTTTGCTTAACGAGTCGCTTCTTTGATTCTCTAATGGATTCTCATTTGGAAAAAATTCTAAGCACGTTGATTATCATCAACTTTGTTTAGTTTAGAAGAAACATAGGTGTACAAACCCAACAGTGAGGTCTTAGGAGACCCACAGCCTCAAAGGGGGGCCCACGAGTCCTCGGGAAAAAAATATTTTGTTTTGAAAATAACTATAATACACCGTAGTGATAAACAAAATACAACATTAATTATTCTGTGACAATTACATAAGAATGTTTAGTAGTTACGTAATGTTAAATATTGAAATAAAAATGATTATTTTAAAATAACATATAAAAGAGGAATGGGCGAAAAATGCCCACAGATAGGTGTGCCAAGCTTGTGGCATCGTATTTAAAAAGACTTGAGGCTGTAATTGCTGCCAAGGGGCATCAACTAAGCATTGAGCAATACTTATGCGCATGTGATTTTTTTTTTTTATACATTTGCAAAAATGTTAAAATTTTTACATTTCACGTTGTCATTATGGGGTATTGTGTGTGGAATTTTGAGGACAAAACGTATTGTTCCATTTTGGAAATAGGCTGTAACATAAAACGTGGAAAGAGAAGTGCTGTGAATACTATAGATGCCACAAGCTTGGGTGGACATTCCCTTCCGGCTCGGAGAGGATCAAAAACGCGTCATTCATTCAACGTTAACATGTTTTGTGCGCTAATGTTTCTGTTTTGATGAAATATCCACTTTGTTCATGGTGCAAGTTGCCCAGTTGTCATCCTTTCTCGTAGATATCTCTTTGGCGTTTGTGCCACCGACCGGCGCCGTGCACAGAGACGTCAGGCGCAGCCAAAGGGAATCGATAAGGGAACCGCCAATAAAATTGGCAAATGGTTTCCAGAAATCGAAACTGCGCCAACATGGATGCACGCGGCTGGAGCCTCGTCACGCCACAGGCCGCAGGATTAGTACTATTAGCCTTCTGCCAGCGGCATATGAAATAGTTCCATAATTACAACATTGTGACACGCTGGGCTGACGCAGGATGAGGCAGCACTGCTGTGTTTCTGCGTGGCCGCGTTCTAATTACACAGAGAGAACGGCCATGTTGTCACTTCTCATCTTCTGCTCTCTGAAATGGGTGGAATCCACCTGCTTGCCAGGTGTAGTGACGACAATATTTGAATCAGACAGAGTAGGACTGCTTGATGGAAATAATAGGTGTAAGTATCTTTGAACAAGGGACACATTTTTGCCCCGTATTTTGTGTACCGTCTCCAGGGGGGGGCACATCGATACATTTTGTATATTAAAGATCCTAAAAACAATCTACTGTAGATTATTATATGCTACACTACCTGAAACTATTGTAGCTTTGTGCTATAGCTGACTAACAAATTAGTGTGAAATCTAACGAGAGAGCATCAATGATAAAACATTACATTTTTGACAGTAAAACAATATCCGTGCTGCAGACAGGAAAGTCCGGGACTGGGGAGAAAATCATCGGCCGCCTCCTGCCCTCCCTAGGGGACATTGCTCGATCTTGCTGCCTTCGCAAAGCACTTAATAAAAGTCACAATCCCTTCAATACTATTTTAGAGAGATATACAGTAAGAACTTGTTTTTAGGCAATACATCTTCTAAGGGAAAAAATACTACTTTTGAGTATCATAAGTTTGTTATAAGACACAAAACTTCACAATACTAGTAAGTATAGCTGTCAAAAAGTTTGAATTGCTCATTGCAAGATCACTTAAGTTTTTGAATCTGAAATATGTTTTATTTCAAGACATTTTACCAAGACTATTTTGACTTGATCCATTGGAAGATTTTTTCTGCTCATTATGAGCAAAAATAACGTGTACTGTTTTTTGCACTTGTTCAACCTGCTGCCATCAGGGAAGAGATTTCAGCCACACAAGAGCAGGACAAACAGAGTTACTGTTTTTACTTGTGGGCCAATAGGATACTAGATATGTCCCAATAGCTTACACTGTTTTTTACTGTTGCACTGCGGTTCCTACTAGAATCTAGGTATACAGTATATTTTAACATGTTATTTTTTGTTTGTATTGTATTTCAACTGCACCTAACAGAGCAGCCACATGTATTTTTGTCATGCTTTCATGTTTGACGACAATAAAGTGTTTTATTCAATCTATATTGTATAAGTCAAAGAGAAACTACCGTGTTTTCTGGACTATAGAACGCACCGGTATATAAGCTGCACCCACTACATTTTAGAGAAAGAATATTTGTTCCTTGGAGTATATGCCACAGATATATACATTGTGAAATTAGTTATTTACACAGAAAGATTCTGTAAATGTTTATTTACATACCTTAACTGTTTCCACATGGTGTCTGTAACACGGCCGTAAAACGGCTGATCAAACAAGACAGAAGTCATTGTCATGGACCCACTATTTGCGGAAGCTAGCTCTCCAATCAGCTAAACAAACTCAATAACTCCACGGTGACGTTTTGATGAATTTACTGAGGAATTTGTGAAACTAAAACAATACAAAAACATGCCATTGTTAATAATTCCAATACAGACACTCGTAAACATGTTAGCATATTAGCTAAGGCTAACGACACTAGCTTCATTACATTACGATAGTGCGTACAAATATGCATGAAAACACTCCTACACACATCGCACACAGGGGACGGTTTAGTAAGTATGAATAGTTCTGGTTACATTGTAAAACTTATAAACGTTGCTTGGAGTAATGAATGAAGAATTGATGAGAGTAGAAAGGCTATGGGCGGCTCGAAGAAGGAACAGGATTTCTACTTCCGGTTGAAGGCTCAGGTAAACAGAAGGGCAATGTACACACACCTATTCACTGTATTTGTTTGTTGTTTTTAAAGCTATTTGCATCATGGCCGTCAGCGAAGAAAAATCCATAAATTAGCTCCACTGCTTGTTATAAGGCGCAGGGTAAAAAGTAGTGGCTTTTAGTCTGGAATTTACAGTAACTGAGAAAGAGGAAAACTGTAACAAATTAATAGTTTTTCAACTACACAAAAATGTCAGAATATACAGAAAAAAGGTAAGAAATACTATTTTAAACTGTTTGTGTGGACATGACCGGAGTATTGTTTCCATTAGGAAAAAAAAAGGGCTTTTACATAAAGGTTAGCCTGAAGAGGGGAGGCGGGTGATGCATCGACGCTAAGAGGCGAGCAGGGTGAATGCCACGGCTGAGAGGCTCTTCAGACGGTGAAAGCACAAAATGAAAGTTCAAGTAAAACCGCATCCCTCAAAACAAACATTTCTAAAACTCCCCGTGTAATACACCACATGGTTTCAATATTGTCTTGATATTGTTACACTGTCAATAGCATGCACCAGAAACTAATTACAGTTAACACAGATCTTACTTATGGCTGATCGGCATCAGAACACCGCTACTACTAACCCGTCCACGTTCCCTGTAGGTGTCCCAATACCTTAACTCCACACCACGTGTCAGAAATCACTAATCGAGCAAGTAACCAGCCGCAGAACACCGTCAATCAAAGTCGGGTCTGGCCTCTGTCGACCCGATGGCAGCACATAACATAAAACATCAAGGACGGATGAAAAAGACGTGAGTCGTTGACCGTTGTTAAAAATTCTAACAGCCAATTCCGTCGCGATTTAGGCTCGGTAATGACCGATGATCAGTAAGAACAAGGCTAGCGTGGTGATGGCTGAATACCCTGAGACTGTTAAGCTGAAACCAAGTCCATCGAGGAAACCCCTGTCAAATGTTTAGTTGCTGACAATTCGTTGTTAAACTTTCAAGAAGTCGAGAGCCGAGGCTGTTTACTGCTCCAGCTGTGAGTTGCAGGCGCAGGCATGTGTTTGTGAGTGTGTGTGTGTGTGTGTGTGTGTGCGCACTAGTTATCTTAGCATAGCTGCTAGTTTGGATAGTGAAGATACTAAAATAAGCTTTGTTTCTGTTTTGAGCAATGATTAATTGTGATGTGAAAGGTTTATTTCAAAACCTGTGTGCAACTCCATAAAAGTTGTTTTTGTGCATAATTTGTTAATGTAGCACATGCTAATTGCATAAACATGATATGTGTGAAGTATTGTTGTAAATGTATACCGGTACTAATAAGGTACCGTGGTACTAATGATTTAAAAAGGGTACTACACTGCTTCTGAAAGATACCGTTACTTTTTTCCCCCTGGAAATGACGGCGTGGTCATGTCGTGACAATGCTGGTAAAACGAGCAGACGCACGTTTTAGGCAACGCATACGCATGGTGTACTTATAAGCAGACAAACTGTGGGAAATAAGAGGAAGAATGAACGTATTTTGGCTGAAAAACAAACGATAAAGGTGAAGCTTTAAACACTGAAGCACCGCTCTGGATGAGGTGCTTAGCTCTTGCTAGCCATTAGCTAGCTAGCGGCTCATGTCCAGCCGCAATCGGCAGTGTTTTAGCTACTTCTAAATCACTAATCTTCGACGCCATGGCGACAAATAAACGATGTTTCTTACAAATGTCATCCCTGCAAGATGAGGAATAGCTAAACATGCTTCACTACACACCATAGGAGGATACAATAGCTAACCGCAAGCTTGCACTCCTTAATGTAAACAAATGCCAAGGGTGGGTTTATACAGACAGAGACTGTAACGATACCAAGTACAAGAGTCGTATTAAGTCCATACTACAATGATTACATCGATACTTTTTACTATCACAAAAATATTTTTGTCTTTTTTTAATTGTTTACAAACTCAGGAAATACGTAGAACACAGGAGAACTTTAATTATACAAAATATTGGCATTGGAACAACCCTAGTTTTAAGTGTTTCATCTGCACTTTTCTTTGTTTTGATGTCATGCTGTATATACTACACAAGTTATTTGAGTGTATTATAATTTCAATTTTAATTATAATTTGAAAAAATATGTTGTACAACTACAAATAATCGTATTTATATTTTGTAAAAGCCTTTGTTAGTAGCCATTGTAAATATAAGTGCATAAATTAAGCTGTAATATTCAGACCTCTTTCAAGTTAGGTTTTTTTGGTTTGACTTTTTCTCTCTTGCTGGATTGAATCCCCTCCCTGGACTCTGTCCCAGACTTTTCCTAGAAGGAACTGGTAGACACACGAAGAATGTGACTAATATAAGTTTTTTTTTAAATCAATATCATATCTATACAGTATAGCAGGGGTGTCCAAACTTTTTGATTTGGAGGACGCATTGACCTAAAAAAATGTGTCTGGAGGGCCGAAAGCATGTCTTTGTTGTCCAAGTCTGCCGTGATTACAACACAGGAAGTAGTAACACACATTTGTTGCCACAAGTCGGAAGTGCGCTGGTAAAGAAACGTAAATCAATGCGCTGAAGAAAGAAGTTCCGGCAATGCTTAAAATGACCAAAGTACAGTAAATATTGTACATATTACATATTGTTACAAAGGTGTCTGTTACTACATTATATATATATACTTGCAGTGTGTATATAAAACGTTGATGGAGGGTTTAAAAGTTGTCTTAGCCCCATCTTCCAAGCATTTTTTTTTAAATCATATTATTATTTATTATCTTTAAATCCTAAAAAGAAACATGTGGAAGATGCAGCTAATGGGAGTCAGCGGTGTAGCCTTCAAAGCCCTCTAAAACAGTGGTCCCCAACCTTTTTGTAGCCGCGGACCGGTCAACGCTTGAAAATTTGTCCCACGGACCGGTGGGGGGGGTATTTAAAAAAAAAAACTTTTTTTTTTTTTTTTACATAAATAAATACAATCATGTGTGCTTACGGACTGTTTCACTGCAGACTGTATTGATCTATATTTATATATAATGTATATATTGTGTTTTTTATGTTGATTTCATAAAAAATAAAAAATAAACAATTTTATTTTTTTATTTTTTTATTTCTTGTGCGGCCCGGTACCAATCGGTCCGCGGACCGGTACCGGGCCGCGGCCCGGTGGTTGGGGACCACTGCTCTAAAACAACTTTAGGAAGCAACTTTTGCCGTGTAGCTTGTAGTGAAGCTTGCTACACTTCACTGGGGATATAACCTGTAGCCTAGCTTACTACATTTTCCAAGTAGCTTCCCCATCACTTGTATGTTTGAACCTAAAAATCCTTATTTTTGATACTTAGCACCATCTTAAAAGGACGCTAACTTTGCTTATATTTGCACGCTAACGGTTTTTGCTGGCTTTTTAGCGCATACTGTATGTTTAAACCTAAAAAATCTTTAATTTTTTTTTTACTTAGCACCATCTTGGAAGTATGCTCACATGTCTTATATTAGCATGTTGGCGTTAGCATGGTAATGTTTTATGCTAACTTTTTAGCTCATTTTGTATATTTAAACCTAAAAATCATTGATTTTGATACTTGGTGCCATCTTGGAAGTATGCGAACATCTCCTATTATAGCATGCTAACATTTTATGCTAATTTTGTATGTTTAGACCTACAAATCCTGATTTTTGATATTTGGCACCTTATTTTACTCTATTTATTTCATTTATTTAAAGACATATCTTTAAATTACACTATTGTTTATTCTGTTAACATCAGAGTCTGTTCTGCAAAATGGTAATCCCTAGAACTGTATAGTTTATGGATCTGGACCCACAGTTAAAATATACATCATTATATAATACACAATATACGGTACAATACAATTAATTTCGAAATAATCTACCCACCCAATAACCAGTTACAATTTCAAACCAACCTTTTGAGGTTGACATTTACAGAGAAGAAAGCTTAAAATCCACCAGTCAGTCTCGATATCTCATTATTCAAATTTGATTAAAAAGTTGGTTTTTTGAGATTTACAATAATCTTATCATACATACAGAGGTCACACCAAAATTATGCGACTAATGTGAAATCTTCAGCCTTAGGGAGTGTGGTAAATATACTAAGCATAACGTATCTGAGAAGTATGCTAACGTCTCTTATAGTAGCATCATATCGTTAGAATCCTATTGTTTTATGCTAGCTTTTTAGCAAATGTTGTGTAGTTAAACCTAATAATAATGGATTTGGTAACTTAGACGTATGCTGGCTTCGACCGACCACTTGAAGCCTAGTTTCTGTTTCACAATGTTGCAGTAGATGTTGGAGCTCATCTTTCCCTTCAAGGAACCACAGCTCTCCAGTGCCTGCAGCACTCATGCACACTGTAAGCACTGTTATCTTGACTTACATCTGCCAGATATTTAGACAACAATGGCGGTTTGTGGATCAATACTGCTAAACAAGCTGTACACTGACTACTCTAAAGTGGTGTACCTGGTCTCCAACCAGTAGCTCGTTAGCTACCGGGAGCTCGCCAGTTGATTTTGTGTAGCTCACCCAACATTTGCATAAACACTGTCTTTTTACAACTGTTCAATTCAGACCTATCTAATATCTGCTTCTGAATTACAGTACATTTGAAATATTACCAGTCATACAAATAAGACAAAAAAATAATTTAAAGTACCTTTAGTTATGATATTTTAAAAAAAACAACTAAACAGAAATAGATACAAATAACACAATTTGTTGATTTTTTAATACAAAATGTGAGTTGTGGATACCAACTTTGTGTCAATGTTCTGGAAACACAAGTTTATTCCCTCTTTGGTTTGGGATAAGCAATGAAAATAAAGTAGCCATTTTTATTTTGTAAAAGTAGCTTTGAGAAGACCCCAGTTCTACAGTATTGTCGCTTTACAAGATCGAATGAGATGCTTGCTGAAATGTGAGGACCGTACATGTTTTGGTGAAATACACAATATTATAATTGGGGTAAGGTTGATGTGTCAAAACGGTTGTTTTGTTCTGGAATGACCTGTTGGGGATGTCAGCAAAGTGCTTGTAGGCTACTGACGGGAACATATTCCTCCCACAGGCACTTAAGATGAAACAAAGGTAAAAGGAAGAAAAATATGACAAAACTCTAAAAACTTCAAAGAAACAAAAGCGTGTTGTTAACAAAAAGAAAAGAAATACCTTTCAACCGACCTGTCGACTAGCTTTTATTTTGGCGCTACCCGGCGCAGGGCGAGTCAAAAGAGGTCGGACCCGGGGAAATTAATGGTCCCTGGCGTCCGTCTTAGGGGGCTGAGGTCAAAGGTTGTGTGTGTGTCGAGTGAGACCAACCTCTCGTCGCCGTGAAGCCCAGCAGCTCTGTTTGATCTTCCAGACGACGGCGGCCACCAGCAGCAGTGACAGGAAGCAACTGTGGACGGACAGGAAGTCCAGTCAAAGAGAAGCTCGTAGACATAACTTCAATTTATCGCATTGCAATACACAAAACATGATAATTACGACTGTACCATTTCTTGCTTACCCTCCCTTATCTTTTCCCTTCTTTGTCTCCATCTTTAACTTTCTAAGTAAGCACCCCTCTTTTGCACTGTTCCCCGCAATCTAAAACATGGAATTGATCAACTGGTCTCTCAACGCAATTGACAAGATCTTCTCGACGAGAAGCTCATTTTTGGGGGAACCTGCGTGTCCTGACAGAATGTTTTCTGCTGTATATACGTGGGAGAAGTGGAAGGTCGTGTGCCTGGGGATTCTTTAAACATGCCTACTTGGAACCGCGAGAACCGGTCGTCTGCTCTGGTGTATCGGCAGGTTTGGAAGACGATGGCAGCTGTTCAAGGAGCCCAGAGGCGGCCTGTTGGGATCGATGGGATGAACAGGGCTGTGGGCACTCAGGCTATTGCAATTTTTTAAAATGATTAACATCTCAGAGAACCTTTCCGCAAAATTATGTTTAATTTGAGAGGCAGAACTGATAACTACAGTTGACGATTGAATGCATCTGCTCACCCAAACTAAAACAATCCTTATCTACAATTTGTCCCCAGGCAGGGGTGCTGCTAGGGATTTTGGGCCCCATGAAAATAATCTTTACAGGGCCCCCTGTATTATAATTTCATCATCATTAGGGGCCTCTCTGGGCCCACCTCCATCATGGGCCCCTAGAATCCGTCTCCTTTACCCCCCCTTTTCGGCGCCCCTGTCCCCAGGCAAGCTCATGCTGTAAACACGCCCAGTGAGACCATTGCAGTTTTTGACTGTTGGGAGAGACCTCGAACGCCTTGAAGGGATGTTACCGCGATGTCAGTCTACGGAATGCGGCAATCATTGAAATTCAGCAGAGCCAGATTCAACAGCAACTCTTCAGAACAACAACAGTCTCAACGTTTTGGTGTCGACAAATGGAAAAGTATCCAGTTATTGCTAAGAAAGCCCTGGGATTTTTTATACCATTTGTTACAACATATCTTTGCGAGCAATCCTCTTCGAGGATGCTGGACATAAAAACGAAGAAAAGGAACAGACTTTGCTGTGAAAATGACATAAGTGGCACTTGCCAAGGTAAAGCCATGCAAATCTGAACTGGTCTCTCAAAGGCAACAGCAGAAGTCACACTGATTTGCAGGTGTGTAATTTGTTGTGAATTCATGCACTGTGTTGGTTTTGTTCTGTGAACAAGGTGATGTTCATGCACGGTTCATTTGGTGCACCAGTAAAAAACATATAACTTTGTCTTGAATTTGAAAAATGCATTTAATTGTTTTTTCACTATCAATCAATCAATCAATGTTTATTTATATAGCCCTAAATCACAAGTGTCTCAAAGGGCTGTACAAGCCACAACGACATCCTCGGTACAGAGCCCACATACGGGCAAGGAAAACTCACCCCAGTGGGACGTCAATGTGAATGACTATGCGAAACCTTGGAGAGGACCGCATATGTGGGTAACCCCCCCCCCCTCTAGGGGAGACCGAAAGCAATGGATGTCGAGTGGGTCTGACATAATATTGTGAAAGTCCAACACATCCGCGAAAGTCCAGTCCATAGTGGGGCCAGCAGGAACCATCCCGAGCGGAGACGGGTCAGCAGCGTAGAGATGTCCCCATCTGATGGACAGGCTAGCGGTCCACCCCGAGTTGGGAGCAGAGTAGAAAAGAAAAGAAACGGCAGATCAACTGGTCTAAAAAGGGAGTCTATTTAAAGGCTAGAGTATACAAATGAGTTTTAAGATGAGACTTAAATGCTTCTACTGAGGTAGCATCTCTAACTTTTACCGGGAGGGCATTCCATAGTATTGGAGCCCGAATAGAAAACGCTCTATAGCCCGCAGACTTTTTTTGGGCTCTGGGAATCACTAATAAGCCGGAGTTCTTTGAACGCAGATTTCTTGCCGGGACATATGGTACAATACAATCAGCAAGATAGGCAGGAGCTTGACCGTGTAGTATTTTATACGTAAGTAGTAAAACCTTAAAGTCGCATCTTAGGTGCACAGGAAGCCAGTGCAAGTGAGCCAGTATAGGCGTAATATGATCAAACTTTCTTGTTTTTGTCAAAAGTCTAGCAGCCGCATTTTGTACCATCTGTAATCTAGTAATGCCAGACATAGGGAGGCCCGAAAATAAAACGTTACAGTAATCGAGACGAGATGTAACAAACGCATGGATAATGATCTCAGCATTGCTTGTGGACAAAATGGGACGAATTTTAGCGATATTACGGAGATGAAAGAAGGCCGTTTTAGTAACACTCTTAATGTGCGACTCAAACGAGAGAGTTGGGTCGAAGATAATACCCAGATTCTTTACCGAGTCGCCTTGTTTAATTGTTTGGTTGTCAAATGTTAAGGTGGTATTATTAAATAGATGTCGGTGTTGAGCAGGACCGATAATCAGCATTTCCGTTTTCTTAGCGTTGAGTTGCAAAAAGTTAGCGGACATCCATTGTTTAATTTCATTAAGACACGCCTCCAGCTGACTACAATCCGGCGTGTTGGTCAGCTTTAGGGGCATGTAGAGTTGGGTGTCATCAGCATAACAGTGAAAGCTAACACCGTATTTGCGTATGATGTCACCTAGCGGCAGCATGTAAATACTAAAGAGTGCAGGGCCAAGAACCGAACCCTGGGGAACTCCGCACGTTACCTTAACATAGTCCGAGGTCACATTGTTATGGGAGACACACTGCATCCTGTCAGTAAGATAAGAGTTAAACCAAGACAAGGCTAAGTCTGTCATCCCAATACGCGTTTTGATACGCTCTAATAAAATATTATGATCAACAGTATCGAAAGCGGCGCTAAGATCAAGAAGCAGCAACATAGATGAAGCATCAGAATCCATCGTTAGCAATAGATCATTAGTCATTTTTGCGAGGGCTGTCTCCGTAGAGTGATTTGCCCTGAAACCGGACTGAAAAGGTTCACAGAGATTGTTAGACGCTAAGTGTTCATTTAGCTGCTGTGCTACAATTTTTTCGAGGATTTTCGAGATAAACGGAAGGTGGGACACCGGCCGGTAGTTTACCAGGAGATCAGGATCGAGGTTAGGTCTTTTGAGTAGAGGATGAATAACCGCTTTTTTGAATGCTAGGGGAACAGTGCCAGAGGAAAGTGATAAGTTTATAATATTTAACACTGATGGACCTAGTAATACAAAAAGCTCCTTGATAAGTTTCCCAGGAATTGGGTCAAGTAAACATGTTGTTTGTTTTGTCCCATTTACACATTTTGACAATTCCTCCAATGTTATTTCATCAAACAGAGAGAAATATGAAACTGGTAGGGTTCGGTACCTCTAAGAAGGTTAAGAACCACTGCTCTGTATTGTCGGCCATAAGCACATGACCAAAACATTGGTAAAAACGTTTCTATCTAGCAAAACTCGTCATTTTCTGCCATACAAACCAGACCATAAACCAACTTTGTCATCTGTCATATCAACAGCAGCAGCTCGCTCTTTCTCACTTCGCCAGTGATGCGTTTACAGCCACACAAAAGTCGGACAACTCCAACACCACACAATGTGTAATTCCAGGTCGTTACACTGTGATTTACCAATCAAATGTGTGCTTATTCTACTGTCATTTGTTAAGAATCTTAATCCATAAATATTAAACATGAAATGCTGTTATTATATTAAAGAAATACCAATAAAAGGATATATTTTGCAAACAGAAAGTTACAAGAATGATCCCATGCTTACATCTCATTGTGCAACATGTGAATGTTTTAATGGGAACTAAATGCGATGTCTGAAAGGGGTACACATTATTTCCAAATCAGGACCCCCACTCAGACATACAATACTAGTACATAGTTCATGAAAAAAAATGTTTATTTTAAATGTAAGTGGGCCAAATCACTTATATTAGAAAATAATCTCATGGTAATGACTGCTGTCATTTGATTATGATAAAACATTTAACTTGTTATTTAGTCAGGTGTGGCCACAATGTGCACGTCTGATGTCGCTCACATGTGCTCTACTGAATGTTTAAGAAGTTTTTGCGTTTGCTTACACACATGAAAAATTAGAGGGAACATGCGGTGCTGCACACCCCGCGGTATAATGGACAACCCTCACATCACCCAGTTGCAAGTCTCGAGTTTTGAACGTAGTAATATGTGCTTAAGTTGCTTGAGGTTTCTTCCTGGCTTCGATTCGAACCGAACCCCCTACCCTCTCATAGGAGCTGCTTTCCCCCCTACGCCCTCCCCCATGTTGGCCTTTCCTTCCTACCTCTTTACAGGGCCCCGCCTGTTGACGACCCATCCTGTTCCGTCTACCCCTGTATACGGTCTGTCTGTTCTTGTACTGAAAACAAGGTTTACTTTTTAAGTGCAATGACGATAAAGTTCTCATTCCACGTCACTAGACAGTGGTCTCACATGACAGGGGAGGCGGAGCTTAAGGAAAGTACATCACTTTGCACTTTCCCACAAAATGCCCGAGGGGTTTGAAAGGTGAAGACTTGTCATGTCTAGAGTGAGTGCGTGTGACAAAAGGACAGGGAAATAAAGTGCGTGTGTGCATTCAAACACATCATCAACATCTCTAGCAATCTGAACTTCATTCGGCAACTGTCACACCTCTCGCTGATTTCCTGTCAGAATTCACGCTGTGTTCCGCCTCGCACCTTATAGATTTCAGCACTTCAGCGGAAAAAGACTCAAAACGAATGTTTCAGCAGAGGTGTCATATTTCATTCAGCTGCATTTGCGTGGAATACAAAATAAAAGAAAATAAAACACTCAACATGATGGCAGATGCTGAACAGAAGACAAAAATGTTTACAAAAACATGGACGAAATAGTTTGATGTTAAACAAAGTATT
>NC_084733.1:64195730-64198230 GCF_033978785.1 Entelurus aequoreus | reverse complement strand
TTATTACTCTGTTACATTCATTGTGATGTATCAAATGTGCTTTTTATCACCACTAATAGGAGCCTGGCACTCTCTGCAGTTTAGTAAATTAGCATTTCTGGGCATTTTACAATGGAATATTTAGGGAAATGGATTAATCAGGTCTAGTCTGTATTGAGTAATTGTCCTGTCAGTCAGCGAGCTTATAGGCCTACTGAAACCCACTACTACCGACCACGCAGTCTGATAGTTTATATATCAATGATGAAATCTTAACATTGCAACACATGCCAATACGGCCGGGTTAACTTATAAAGTGCAATTTTAAATTTCCCGGCAAACTTCCGGCTGAAAACGTTTCGATATGATGACGTTTGCGCGTGACGTCAACAGTTGATGCGGAAGTATTCGGAGCCCATTGAATCCAATACAAAAAGCTCTGTTTTCATCTCAAAATTCCACAGTATTCTGGACATCTGTGTTGGTGAATCTTTTGCAATTTGTTTAATGAACAATGGAGACTGCAAAGAAGAAAGTTGTAGGTGGGATCGGCGTATTAGCGGCTGGCTGTAGCAACACAACCAGGAGGACTTACTTGGATAGCAGACGCGCTAGCCGACGCTAGCCGCCGACCGCACGGATGATCGGGTGAAGTCTTTCGTCCTTCCGTCGATCGCTGGAACGCAGGTGAGCACTGGTGTTGATGAGCAGATGAGGGCTGGCTGGCGTAGGTGGAGCGCTAATGTTTTTATTATAGCTCTGTGAGGTCCCGTTGCTAAGTTAGCTTCAATGGCGTCGTTAGCAACAGCATTGTTAATCTTCGCCAAGCTGGAAAGCATTAACTGTGTATTTACATGTCCAGGGTTTAATAGTATTGTTGATTTTCTGTCTATCCTTCCAGTCAGGGGTTTATTTCTTTTGTTTATATCTGCATTTGAGCCCGATGCTATCACGTTAGCTCCGTAGCTAATGTGTTTCGCCGATGTATTGTCGTGGAGATAAAAGTCACTGTGAATGTCCATTTCGCGTTCTCAACTCTCATTTTCAAGAGGATATAGTATCCGAGGTGGTTTAAAATACAAATCCGTGATCCACAATAGAAAAAGGAGAGAGTGTGGAATCCAATGAGCCCTTGTACCTAAGTTACGGTCAGAGCGAAAAAAGATAAGTTCTGCACTGCACTCTAGTCCTTCACTTTCACATTCCTCATCCACGAATCTTTCATCCTCGCTCAAATTAATGGGGTAATTGTCGCTTTCTCTGTCCGAATCTCTCTCGCTGCTGGTGTAAACAATAGGAAAATGTGAGCAGCCATTCCTCCGGTGTCGTCACGCTACTTCCGGTAGGGGCAAGGCTTTTTTTATCAGAGACCAAAAGTTGCGAACTTTATCGTCGTTGTTCTATACTAAATCCTTTCAGCAAAAATATGGCAATATCGCGAAATGATCAAGTATGACACATAGAATGGATCTGCTATCCCAGTTTAAATTTAAAAAATTCATTTCAGTAGGCCTTTACATGTGCTATAAGAACATCATCATCATCACCCAGCGCCTCAGGGGCAAGACTCCAGGGACTCCCTGCCTCCCCCTCATTATTAAGCACCCGGCCTTCCTGCGGCTTGCTACAGGTGAAGAAGAGGAGCGACTGATCCGACTCCTTTATTATTCATCAAGACAGCGCTGAGAAGCATTCGGCTTCAGCGCCAAACCAATGAGGGGCAAGGTGAGGAGGAGAGGCGCCACTCTTGGGGCCATCTGATCCATCTTCCTCTGGCATCTCGTCGACAACCCAACCAGGAGGTCGACATGCAAAGAGAGCATGCAGGAGGCGGGGAAGAAGAGGAAGATGAAGGCAAGTGGAGATGGGTGAGGAATGAGAAGCGGCAAAGTGGTGGAGGAGATGGATGTGAAAAAGTCAAACACACGTGATGAGTCACATGACATCTCTCCACAACTGAAGACAACCAGTATAGAAGTATTAGTGGAGCAAAATCCAATTCACATCTGTCTGTATGTGTGCGTGTGTGTGCGTGTGCGTGTGTGTGTGTGTGTGTGTAAAATCCAATTTCCTATTTATCCAAATTTGTGCGTGTGTACTAACGTGTGTGTCTGTATATCGATCTTTGTGTGTGTGTGTGTGTGTGTGTGTACTAACGTATGTTTGTATATCAATCTGTGTGTGTAATCTAATTTACGTGTGTGTACTAACGTGTGTGTCTGTATATCAATCTGTGTGTGTGTAATCCAATTTATGTGTGCGTGTACTAACGTATGTGTCTGTATACCAATCTGTGTGTGTGTGATTAAATTCATGTGTGTGTGTGTACTAACGTGTGTCTGTATATCAATCTGTGTGTGTGTACTAATGTGTGTGTCTGTATATCAATATGTGGGTGTGTAATCCAATTTACGTGTATGTGTGTACTAACATGTGTGTCTGTATACCAATCTGTGTGTGTGTAATAAAATTCACGTGTGTGTGTGTGTACTAACGTGTGTCTGTATATCAATCTGTGGGT
>NC_084733.1:64170730-64185730 GCF_033978785.1 Entelurus aequoreus | reverse complement strand
TTCCGCCATCCTCGTCACCTCCGTTGTGTCTTTGAGCAAGACACTTACCCACCTGCTGCCAGTGCCACCCACACCAGTTTAAATGTAACTTAGATCATGGCTTTCACTATGTAAGGCGCTTTTAATCACTAGAGAAAAGCGCTATATAAGTATATAATTCACTATTTTATAGTGACCTGCTATCTCATTTTATTGTGTCCTGTCACATCATTTTATTTTGACCTGCTATGTAAATGATAAATAAATAAATGGGTTATACTTGTATAGCGCTTTTCTACCTTCAAGGTACTCAAAGCGCTTTGACAGTATTTCCACATTTACCCATTCACACACACATTCATACACTGATGGCGGGAGCTGCCATGCAAGGCGCTAACCAGCAGCCATCAGAGGCAAAGGGTGAAGTGTCTTGCCCAAGGACACCACGGACGTGACTAGGAAGGTAGAAGGTGGGAATTGAACCCCAGTAACCAGCAACATTGTCATTTTAACGTGGCCTGCCACGTCAATGTATCCTGGCCAGCCACAGCATTTTATTGTTGACCGCCACATAATTTCATTGTGACCTGCCGCATCATTTAATTGTGGCTGGCTTGCTACATCATTTTAATGTTGAATGCCATATCAGAACAGTAGTTCTGATTGGCTCTCTGCCCCTCTCCCACACTCGCGTGTGATTGGATAGATTCCTAACTTGTCCCACCCGCCAAAAGACAAAATTAAATATGATCTCGTTTTTATTTGTCTACTTAATTGTCAATTTTCGTCAGCGTGTGTTTGTTTTGATTCGTTATTGTCCTACTTTAGGGGAAAATTAAGACAAAAATTCTTGAGTCAACAAAATTAACACTGCTTTTTCCGAGGAAGCAGCCAAATTGGACAGAACACCTGTTCACCTGCGAGCATGCGTGACTGTAGGCAAGACAATTATCCTAACTCGCTTTTCAGACATTAGTGTTGACTCCTTTTCAGTGGATAGAAAAAACTTTACTGCCATACAAGCTGTACACTGACTACTCTAAAGTACAGTTGACTTTCTATAGTAGTGTCTCTTGGCGAGATGGAATAAAATCAGTTTTGCAGATGCTGGTGTTAAGATCTGCAGTGTAAACACTCGTGTTGTGTACTGTGCTCACCTGAAGAACGTGACAAAGAACTGGACCAGGTCCATGAAGTTACTGTGCTGCGAGAAGGCGATCTATGGAGGAAAAACAGCAGGTGACACGTGTTCTTTCATCATTAGCGCTCAACACTCCTGGTGGTGGGCAGGAGGAGGAAAAAACCCTCATCACAAAAGCAATTGTATTACCTCCTTAATCAAGGTTGCCAGGGGCAACGTTGGAATAGAATAGAATAGAATAGAAAGTACTTTATTGATCCCTGGGGGAAATTCAGCAGAAGTGTGGCGCTAATCCGCCATGTCACACCACTTCGGAGGCAACGCTGCCCCGCTACGTCAGCGTTGCGCCAGTGCGCCCCGCACCACCGCCACCTGCGGCCACATCCCGCGACACCTTGACGCACGTCTCACCAGCACCGCTGCTCGTTACTCCTCAGCATGTGTGGGATTAGTCCATGAATACTTCATATGTGATCAAGGTACATGTGTGTATTAGGGCTGTACGGTATACCGGTACTAGTATAGTAACGCAGTACTAATAAATAAAAAACGGTACTATATTCTGTTTGAAAAGTACCGGTTCGCCATATATTTAAAAAAAATTTTTTAACGGGCATTACGGCGCGTCGTCACGTCATGACATTGCTGGTTTTACGAGCAGACGAGCATGTTCGGCAGCGCACACACACTGAGTACTTACAAGCAGACACAGTGTGTAGACAGTAAAGGGAGAATGGACGCATTTTGGTCTAAAAACTAAAGATAAAGGTGAATGTATAACACTGAAACGCCCTCAGGAAGAGGTGCTTTAAGACATGGCTAGTTAGCTAGCAACTAACATCCATCCGCAGTCGGCAGTGTTTTAGCTACTTCTAAATCACTAATCCTTGTCTCCATGGCGACAAAGTATGTTTTGTACAAGTATCGTTATCACTGGAGGACGAGGAATAGCTAAACATGCTTCACTACACACCGTAGGAGGATGCAATAGCTAACCGGTGTCACCGCTAACAAAAGCTAGCGCGCCTGAATGTAAACAAATGCCATGGGTAGATCTACACCTGACATCCACTGTAATGATACCAAGTACAATAGCGTATCTAGTCGATACTATTATGACGACATCAACATTTTTTATCGTCACCAAATCTTTTTTCCTTTTTTAAAAAAATTCATATTATGTTTATAAACTCAGGAAATACGTCCCTGGACACATGAGGACTTCGAATATGACCAATGTATGATCCTGTGACTAACTGCTATCAGATCGATACCTAAATTTGTGGTATCATCCAAAACTAATGTAAAGTATCAAACAACAGAAGAATAAGTGATTATTACATTTTAACAGAAGTGTAGATAAAACATGTTAAAAGAGAAAGTAAGCTGATAACAGTAATTGAACAAGTAGATTAATAATCCATTTTAACAGTTTGTCCCTCATAATGTTGACAAAATAATAGGTAGATAAATGACACAAAATGTTACTGCAAACGTCAGCAGACTAATTAGGAGTCTTTGTTTGTTTACTTACTAATAAAAGACAAGTTGTCTAGTATGTTCAATATTTTTTTTAAGGACAAAGTCGCAATAATAAACATATGTTTAATGTACCCTAAGATTTTTTGTTAAAATAAAGACAATAATGCGATTTTTTGTGGTCCCCTTTATTTAGAAAAATATCGTAATACATTTTGGTATCGGTACCAAAATATTGGTATGGGGACCACCCTGGTGTGTATGTACTTATGTATGCGGAGGGGTCAGAGTGTGTGTTGATGTACTGTGACTAAACACTAGAGACACACGGAAGGGAGGGAACGGGGCTTGCATAGGACGTCATGTCCGCTTTTCTTCTTGGCGGCTTCATACGCACGATGGTCAAGCAGTTCGAGCGTAGCATTAAAACAAGCGAGAGTCATGTTTGAGTAGAACATGCCGTGTTGCTGTTCCGTTCTTCAATGTTCCAGTCGCTCAAAAAGAGAGATAAGAAAGAGCTTTTATAGTGTCCTGAAAAATGTTGTTCATAAAAGTTACAAAGTCAGGCTAGGCCTGGGAGACACATGGATTTTATCGATACATTCGAGTTGTTTGCCCCTCAGGAGCTTCCGTAGCTTGCGCCGTCCCCTTACACCTAGCAAAAACATGGCAAATGCCAATGCTTACCAGAGCGAGACGTTTGTTTTGAAGAAAAGTGTTTTCAGTGGTTTGGTTTTGTGGCAGCAGGCGTGGAAGAAATGACTGCACGCTACAAAGTTTATTTCAAAAGGTAGCAGCACAACACACTTCTTCCAGCATCAGTAACCGGAGCTTTTAGTCGAGTGCGGGAAAGCTGTTGACGAGGCGAACAAGACGGCAAAAACAGATACAGTCCCTCTGCACACCGCCAAGATGTGTGACTGCCTTTATCCACTTATTGAAGCAAACTACAGTCCTCTCAATGTTTGACTTATTTGCATACAATGCATATTAGTGCATTTTAATTTAAATATCTGTTTTATTCAAGTTTTAAGTTTGCACATTATTGTGCAAGTACCGTTATCACTGGAGGACAAGGAATAGCTAAACATGCTTCACTACACACCGTAGGAGGATGCAATAGCTAACCGGTGTCATCCGATGTTGGAGATTATTATTTATTTGCTACATTTCTGTTAACAGGAGTAATTTATTCAAGATACTGCTTCCCAAAGGAAGTTCTTAATTTAGTTCTCTGAAATAAAAAGTATATTTTTATCTGGTCTAAAAAGAACAACATTATTTCTATTAGATTTTGCTACGAGTAAGATGCAGTGTCATTTCAATCATATATTTACATAAATGTTTATTTGGAAAAGTATCGAAATACACATTGGTACTGTCGGTTTCGGGACAAATCGACGTTGTGTCATGTCCATGGCTTGTTTCTTTTGAGAGGTTCTGAAAAGAAGCTCGATGCAAAGCCAGCGTTTCTCTCAAAGGAAAGGGGGGTGGGGAGGTGGGGTGATGAAGGAGCGCTGCCTCTAATCTGGATGATATCTCGACTGGCTGTGGCACCGGGCGTCAGATCACAGCTCTTTTAATGTAATTAGTCTGGGATTTGCCTTTCATTACAAACATGATTAAACTCACATCTATTCTTCATCAAGAGAAGGAAGCGAGGAGGAGGGCGCTGATGCTCACTGACTCAGCAGCGCTTTGATGAGGCGAGCTCCTCAGTGGCGGCGAGGTCACAGGAGCCGTGACGGGTCAGAGCGGCCTAGATAAATTGAGTTTTTAGTGCGATTACAATACTCGTCAAGTTGTGTTGCTCTGGTAATGTCACGTCATGTGACCAGGTGCTTTTCACACAGAGGCCGTCGGAATGCCGGCGTTAATTGTGTGTGCGTTTACACAATGAGGTACTTCGTTGACGTGTGCGCCAGTGTCTCGGGGAAAGGGTGCCTGAAGTGTGACTTGTGACCCGCAGATGGCTAAAAAGATAGCATAAAACGTGAGCATGACGACATAAGACAAGTTAGCATACTTCTAAGATAGCGCCAAGTATTAAAATGCACTATTTTTAGGTGTAAACATACAAGATTAGCTCAAAAGCTAGCATAAAGCACTAGCTTGCTAACAATAGCATGATGACATAGGACAAATTAGTATACCTCTAAGATAGCGCCAAGTTTAAAAATGCACTAATTTTAGGTGTAAACATACAAAATTAGTTAAAAAGCTAATATAAACTGTTTGCAAGGTGACATAGGACAAATTAGTATACTTCTAAGATAGCAGCAATTATTACAATGCACTATTTTTAGATGTATATATACAAAATGTGTTAAAAAGCTAATGTAACACTTTAGCATGCTAAGGTTAGCAAGATGACATAGGACCAATTAGTATATTTCTAAGATAGCTCCAAATGTTAAAATGCACTATGTTTACATGTAAACGTACAAAATTAACTCAAAAGCTAGCATAAAGCGCTAGCATGCTAACAATAACATGTTGACATAGGACAAGTTACTGTACTTCTAAGATAGCGCCAAGTATTAAAATGCACAATTTTTAGATGTAAACATACAAAACTTGTAAAAAAAGCTAACACTTTAGCATGCTAAGGTTAGCATGATGACATAGGACAAAATAGTATACCTCTTGGATCAGACCTGGGCATTCTGCGGCCCGCGGGCCACATCCGGCCCTTTGTGCGTCCCTGTCCGGCCCGCGTGAGGCCAATCATAAATTACAAAATAAATTTTAAAAAGTATCTATGTCGAGTGTACAATACAATGGTGCTGCTTTTGTTTTGAAAAGCGTTATTTGTATTAATTCCGTGTGGACGTATGCGCGTGAGTGAATATGAACAGCGGCAATCACAAATTACAAAATAAAGTTTAAAAAACATCCGTCGTGCGCGCAATACAACTGTGCTGCTTTTATTTTGAAAAGTGTTATTTATGGACGTATGTCCGAGTGTAACCTGTGAGTGAAGGTGCACAGCGACAAGTGATGCACGGTTTACCCCCGAGACGCTAAAAAGAGAAAAGTTGATGACGAATGCAGTGTTTTCAACAAGACATGGACTGCCAAGTGTTTCTTTCCAGAAATTAAAGGTAAAGCCGTGTGCTTAATTTGTGGTACACAGCTTGCTGTGTTTAAAGAATATAATTTGAATCGCCACTACATGACGAAGCACGAGGAAAAATACCGGAATCTGTCCGATGAAGAGCGTGCAAGGGAGGCTGATGCGTTGATGGTAAAACTGCAAACCCAACAAGGACTTTTTGCCATATTTCACACCCCCAGAGATGCAGCCATCAGGACAAGTTTCGTAATTTCTCACAAAATCGCCAGAAAAAGTAAGGCGTTTTCTGACAGAGAGTTTATTAAGGAGTGCTTATTGGGCTCTGTTGCGCTGATATGCCCCGAAACTTGGAGCTTCAGCTGAAGAACAGAACGGCCGACTTTGACTGTTTTTGGCTGGCTTTGGATGAGAGCTGTGATGTATGTGACACCGCCCAGCTACTCATCTTCTTACGTGGGATAACTGCAGACTTTCAAATCACGGAGGAGATGGCAGCCATGCAGTCAATGAAAGGGACAACCACATAGGTAAATGCGTGTTTGGACATGTTAGGACTGAAATGGGACAAGCTGGCAGGTGTGACAACAGATGGTTGTCCAAATCTGACGGGGAAAAATGTTGGACTTTTAAAGAGGATGCAGGATAAACTTTAAATTAACCCTGTGCAGAAATTGACCTTTTTGCAATACATCAGGAAGTGTAGTGTAAGACAATGTTAAAAATAAAACCATCAAAAGCAATCTGCTTTTGTATAAAGTTAAGTTAGGTTAAATGAAAGTATTATTATTATTATTAATTATTATTATTTATCTTACGGTATATCAAAATTAATATTGAGCAAAATTTAATTGAAATATTGTCGATGTGGCCCTCCAGCAGTGCTTGGGTTGCTCATGCGGCCCCCAGTAAAAATTAATTGCCCACCCCTGTCTTAGATAGCTCCAAGTATTAAAATGCACTATTTTTAGATGTAAACATACAAAATTAGCTCAAAAGCTAGCATAAAACACTAGCATGCTAAAGTTAGCATGATGACATAAGATAAGTTAGAATACTTATGAGATAGCGCCAAATATTAAAATGCACTATTTTTAGATGTAAACATACAACATTTGTTAAAAAAGCTAACATTAAACTTTAGCATGCTGAGGTTTGCATGATGAAATAGAACAAATTAGTCAACTTCTAAGATAGCGCTAAATATTAAAATGAACTATTTTTAGTTGTAAACATACAAAATTAGCTCAAAAGCGAGCATAAAACACTAGCATGATGACATAAGATAAGTTAGCATACTTATGAAATAGCGCCAAATATTAAAATGCACTATTTTTTAGGTGTAAACACACAAAATTAGTTAAAAAGCTAACAAAGCGCTAGCATGCTAACGTTAACATGATGACATAAGATAAGTTAAAGTACTTCTAAGTTAGCGGCAAGTATTAAAATGCACTAATTTTAGCTGTAAACATACAAAATCCGCTGAACAGCAAACATAAAACCTTAGCATGCTAAGGTTAGCATGCTGATACTTCTAAGACGGTGTCAAGTTTCAAAATGTATTATTATTAGGGATAAACACACAAAATTAGCTAAAAAGCGAACATAAAACATTAGCATGATGACAAAACAAGTTACCGTACTTCTAAGACAGCGCCAAGTCTCAAAATTCAGATTTTTTAGGGATAAACAAACAAATGAGTTGAAAAGCTTGACGGCTTAGGACAAGTTAGCATACTTCTAATATGGCGCCAAGAAATAAAATGCACTATTTTTTAGGTGTTATCATACTAAATTAGCTGACTAGCTAGCATGCCAACATTAGCATGATGACATATGACAAGTTAAGTATTAAACGCACTATTTTAGGTGTAAACATACATAATTAGCTGAACAGCAAGCATTAAAGGTTAGCATGCTAACAATAGCATGACGACATATGACAAGTTAGGTTAAGTTAAGTATTAAATACATTATTTTAGGTGTAAACATACATAATTTGCTAAACAGCAAGCATAAAAGGTTAGCATGCTAAGGTTCGCATGCTAGTATAAGAAACATTAACATACATCCAAGATGGTGCCAAGTATCAAAATCCATGATTGTTAGAGATAAACAAAATTAGTTAAAAATCAGGGAAAAACTTTAGCATGATGACATAGGACAAGTTAGCATATTGTACATCCAAGATGACAACAGGTATTAAAATGCATTAGTTTTAGATGCAAACATACAAATTAGCTGAAAAGCTAGCAAAACACATTAGCTTGCTAAGATTCTCACAAGTATGCTAACAAGTATGTAGCCACCATCTAGACCATGGGTGTCAAACTCTGGCCCGCGGGCCAAATATGGCCCGCCGTGTAATTTCATTTGGCCCTTGAGGCAATATCAAATTAACATTAGAGCTGGCCCGCCGGTATTATACAGCGGCGGTGCTGCTGTAACACCGCATTCACCGCTAATACAGTCATACTTGCCAACCCTCATGATTTTCCCAGGAGACTCCCGAATTTCAGTGCCCCTCCCGAAAATCTCCCAGGGGCAACCATTCTCCCGACTTTCTATCGGTTTCCACCCGGACAACAATATTGGGGGCGTGCCTTTAAGTCACTGCCTTTAGCGTCCTCCACAATCTGTCGCCACGTCCGCTTTTCCTCCATACAAACAGCGTGCCGGCCCAATCACATAATTCTATGCAGCTTTTACATGCATACTTGGTCAACAGCCATACAGGTCACACTGAGAGTGACCGTATAAACAACTTTGACACTGTTACAAATATGCGCCACACTTTGAATCCACACCAAACAAGAATGACAAACACATTTCGGGAGAACATCCGCACCGTAACACAACATAAACACAACAGAACAAATACCCCGAACCCTTTGCAGCACTAACTCTTCAATATACACCCCCGCTACCACCAAACCCCACCACCCCACCTCAACTTTTTGAAAGTTGATTTTGCACTGTTAAGTTATATAAGTGTTGCTTGCTCCAAATTCAGTGTTAAAGCAAATCAGTGTAGCAAACTGAGCAATAATTAACGTTTTATTAATGCACTTACTCTTGCTACTTCAAGACTTGAATGTTTGATTCATTTATTATTGTTATTTTTATTTTCAAATTTATTATTAGCCTGTGGAAAAAGTTTATTTTGATATTTACCTCAGAAGGCTGCAAATAGAAAAGAGGCATTCAATTTTTATTTAAATTTTATTTGATATGCCATTGATATTTTTTAATTATTATTAGTATTATTTGAAACTCGATTTTGCATGTCACTATAAAGTTATATAAGCCTTGCTTGTTCAATATTCAATGCAAAATTTGTTTGGGTCCCTATTAAAAGGTTAATTTGTTCAACCTTGACCCGCAGCTTTGTTCAGTTTTAAATTTTGGCCCACTCTGTATTTGAGTTTGACACCCCTGATCTAGACCTTTCCGACGACACAAGATATGTAGGGGTTTGTTTGCCACTTCGTCTCGTATTAAACAGGAGAGTTTACAATGAAAGAACTGTAAGAAACAAATAAATGCTAGTTGAAGTCCAAGCAATAACAAGATGTCCGCTTGCGTGGCAGCAGGCCCATAACAAGTGGACTAAATTGTGTTTCCTTCTATCCATTAAACCAGTGGTCCTCAACCACCGGGGATTGGTACCGGGCCGCGCAAGAAATTAAAAATAAATAAATAAATAAAATAAACTTTTTTTTTAAAATTAAATCACCATAAAAAACACAATATATACATTATATATCAATATAGATCAATACATTCTGCAGGGATACAGTCCGTAAGCACACATGATTGTATTTCTTTATGAAAAAATAAAAAATAACAATTCACCATACACATAGTTATATTTTTATACACAGTTGTATTTTTATAGAAACTCACAGGTATCCACATGAGGTACACGTTGAATTAGACAAAACTAGCTTGTAATGTAAACTTTAGCCTTACCTCGGACCTAAATAATAAATATAACTCGTTTGAGGTGCTTACTGTGAGGTTTGTCATACCGCTGCCTCTGCACCTGGCTGTCATCTACCGCCCCCCTGGGCCCTATTCGGACTTTATCAATGAATTTTCAGAGTTCGTTGCTGATCTAGTGACGCACGCCGACAATATAATCATAACGGGAGACTTTAACATCCATATGAATACCCCATCGGACCCTCCATGCGTGGCGCTCCAGACTATAATTGATAGCTGTGGTCTTACACAAATAATAAATGAACCCACGCATCGCAACGGTAATACGATAGATCTAGTGCTTGTCAGGGGTGTCACCACCTCCAAAGTTACGATACTCCCGTACACTAAAGTAATGTCCGATCATAACCTTATAAAATTCGAAGTTCTGACTCATTGTCAACAAACTAATAATAATAATAATAACGACTATAGCAGCCGCAACATTAATGCTGCCACAACGACGACTCTTACTGACCTACTGCCTTCGGTAATGGCACCATTCCCAAATTATGTGGGCTCTATTGATAACCTCACTAACAACTTTAACGACGCCCTGCGCGACACCATTGATAGTGTTGCACCGCTAAAGCTAAAAAGGGCCCCTAAAAGGCGTACCCCATGGTTTACAGAAGAAACTAAAGCCCAGAAATTATCATGTAGAAAGCTGGAACGCAAATGGCGTGCGACTAAACTTGAGGTTTTCCATCAAGCATGGAGTGATAGTTTAATAACTTATAAACGCATGCTTACCTCAGCTAAAGCTAAATATTACTCAAATCTCATCCACCTCAACAAAAATGATCCTAAATTTCTGTTTAGTACAGTAGCATCGCTAACCCAACAAGGGACTCCTCCCAGTAGCTCCACCCACTCAGCAGATGACTTTATGAATTTCTTTAATAAGAAAATTGAAGTCATTAGAAAAGAGATTAAAGACAATGCATCTCAGCTACAACTGGGTTCTATTAACACAGATACGACTGTATATACGACGGACACTGCCCTCCAAAATAGTTTCTCCCTCTTTGATGAAATAACATTGGAGGAATTGTTAAAATGTGTAAATGGGACAAAACAAACAACATGTTTACTTGACCCAATTCCTGGGAAACTTATCAAGGAGCTTTTTTTTTTATTAGGTCCATCAGTGTTAAATATTATCCTCTGGTACTGTTCCCCTAGCATTCAAAAAAGCGGTTATTCATCCTCTACTCAAAAGACCTAACCTCGATCGTGACCTCATGGTGAACTACCGGCCGGTGTCCCACCTTCCGTTTATCTCGAAAATCCTCGAAAAAATTGTCGCACAGCAGCTAAATGAACACTTAGCGTCTAACAATCTCTGTGAACCTTTTCAATCCGGTTTCAGGGCAAATCACTCTACGGAGACAGCCCTCGCAAAAATGACTAATGATCTATTGCTAACGATGGATTCTGATGCGTCATCTATGTTTCTGCTTCTTGATCTTAGCGCCGCTTTCGATACTGTTGATCATAATATTTTATTAGAGCGTATCAAAACGCGTATTGGGATGTCAGACTTAGCCTTGTCTTGGTTTAACTCTTATCTTACTGACAGGATGCAGTGTGTCTCCCATAACAATGTGACCTCGGACTATGTTAAGGTAACGTGCGGAGTTCCCCAGGGTTCGGTTCTTGGCCCTGCACTCTTTAGTATTTACATGCTGCCGCTAGGTGACATCATACACAAATACGGTGTTAGCTTTTACTGTTATGCGGATGACACCCAACTCTACATGCCCCTAAAGCTGACCAACACGCCGGATTGTAGTCAGCTGGAGGCGTGTCTAAATGAAATTAAACAATGGATGTCTGCTAACTTTTTGCAACTCAACGCTAAGAAAACGGAAATGCTGATTATCGGTCCTGCTCAACACCGACATCTATTTAATAATACCACCATAACATTTGACAACCAAACAATTAAACAAGGCGACTCGGTAAAGAATCTAGGTATTATCTTCGACCCAACTCTCTCGTTTGAGTCACACATTAAGAGTGATACTAAAACGGCCTTCTTTCATCTCCGTAATATCGCTAAAATTCGTTCCATTTTGTCCACAAACGATGCTGAGATCATTATCCATGCGTTCGTTACATCTCGTCTCGATTACTGTAACGTTTTATTTTCGGGCCTCCCTATGTCTAGCATTAAAAGATTACAGATGGTACAAAATGCGGCTGCTAGACTTTTGACAAAAACAAGAAAGTTTGATCATATTACGCCTATACTGGCTCACTTGCACTGGCTTCCTGTGCACCTAAGATGCGACTTTAAGGTTTTACTACTTACGTATAAAATACTACACGGTCAAGCTCCTGCCTATCTTGCCGATTGTATTGTACCATATGTCCCGGCAAGAAATCTGCGTTCAAAGAACTCCGGCTTATTAGTGATTCCCAGAGCCCAAAAAAAGTCTGCGGGCTATAGAGCGTTTTCTATTCGGGCTCCAATATTATGGAATGCCCTCCCGGTAAAAGTTAGAGATGCTACCTCAGTAGAAGCATTTAAGTCTCATCTTAAATCTCATTTGTATACTCTAGCCTTTAAATAGACTCCCTTTTTAGACCAGTTGATCTGCCGTTTCTTTTCTTTTCTTTTCTACTCTGCTCCGGGGTGGAGCGCTAGCCTGTTCATCGGATGGGGACATCTCTACGCTGCTGACCCGTCTCCGCTCGGGATGGTTCCTGCTGGCCCCACCATGGACTGGACTTTCGCTGATGTGTTGGACTTTCACAATATTATGTCAGACCCACTCGACATCCATTGCTTTCGGTCTCCCCTAGAGGGGGGGGGGGTTACCCACATATGCGGTCCTCTCCAAGGTTTCTCATAGTCATTCACATTGACGTCCCACTGGGGTGAGTTTTCCTTGCCCGTATGTGGGCTCTGTACCGAGGATGTCGTTGTGGCTTGTACAGCCCTTTGAGACACTTGTGATTTAGGGCTATATAAATAAACATTGATTGATTGATTGATTAATGTTTAATTTTGAGAAGTATTGATTCAATGTATTCATGATCGTGCTTGTACTGTACTTTATATAATGGGAACGCTATAAAACGACACAAGAAGGATTCAATCAAATAAAGACACTTGTATTGACTCACTAGACTGCGTACCTAATGATGTGGTAGTTTTTCAAGTTTTGTACGCAGGCCCATAAATGATCAACACTCAGGGTTTCAAGTCTACTTTACTACTTTTTAACGCCACTTAAATAAAATGAAGGCCCATGTCCGCCTGCAGATAGTTATATATAGTCAAACGCTTACAATTGTCAATAGTTTGTAGTCGCCTCCCGTCACTTCTAGCTTGTAAATATGCGAGGCTCGAAGTGGTGGGCCAGCGAGCGTCTGTTGTCACAGCGTTCTGGGCAGTATTTTGCTTTTATTGAAAAAAATGCCTATGCTTGCGTTGTTTTAGGCCGAGGAGTCGTCAACCTGTGCAGTTGATCGCAAAATTATTAGAAATAAAAAAATATTAATATGACATCAGTGACACTCCCACCCGGGGAGTTAGCAACAGACCCGCCAAGGCACGTATTTTAACCCCTGAACACACCCACCCGCCTAGCCAATATTCATACACAAAACCCCCCACTGCAAAAGTCATCGAGCTGCAAAAAAACATTAAGGCTGATCGTTGCAACATTTCCGAGCATCCAACATCACACAACTCTTTCCTAAACCAAAACCATCACCGCTCGCTTGCGACGGTAAACTAACAAGCCAAATACTAGAGTCTGTGAACATTGCTCCAAAATACTAGAGTCTGTGAACATTGCTCCAAAATCCTAGAGTCTGTGAATATTGCGCCAAAGTACTAGAGTCTGTGAACATTGCGCCAAAGTACGGATTTTGTATTGATTTTTTGTGCTTACAAAAGTACACACTGACATGTGCAAAGGTAGTAATATATGATAAAACAAGGCGGCACACAGGATAAACCCGCCAGGTGAACACCTAATTTTCCTACTTCCGGCGCTGACGTAAGACAACCATGTGACTCGCGTCCCACATGTGAACAAAAACTACAGTACTAAGACTACAGCGGCCATAAACAGTTAGCTTCTACAGAGTGGTACCCAAAGTAGCACATTACAAAAAACAAAACAAAAACAACAGCAAAAATTGGGAAAAAGTTGTGTTGTGTAGAATGACGTCTGGAAACGCGACCGACGGATAATCCTTGATACCACTCGACAAATCTGTTTTCAATAACGTATAAGGATCTATTCCATTTGATTTTTTTCTCGTATCTGCTTTTAGTGGTAAGATCTTGGCCCCTTGCGTACGCAGATAATTCACACTCTGTTTGCGGCACAGTAGCCATGTTGCTTTGGTGGCCCACCACTTTGTTTACTTCCGTTCAAATGTCACGTGACTGAATACAACTTATACACAAAATTGTAAGCATTAGACAATTATTATTTTGAAATAGTTGACAAGTTTACATCAACTCTTTAGTGAACGCCATTACTGTCGTACTTTTTCACGGTTGTATTTGAAGGTAAATGACGTAATCATCTTAAGTAAGTAACACAAAAGCGTTCACAAAAAGGTCATGAAAACTTCCTACATCCTTATAGACAAAGACAAGTTCTATCAAAGACAAAATTTTAAAAAAACATTGAAAATGCGTTTTCTGTTTGTTTTCCTTGGCACATGTTTCTTTTGCCTATTCTTCCCTTCTGGTAGTTTTGTTTAAATTCCTTAACCACTGTTTGACAATTATATAGAAAAATAAATTCTACGTGCATATTTTGAAAACAAGACATGTTTAGTTGTATGTTGTCATTGTTTGAATTGTATGCGTTGCATTGTTGTTGAAATAAAGTTAAAAAGAAATAAAAGAGCTGTGATTTGTTAGTATGATACCACATCATTTTTGGGGTTCGCACAGCCCACCTTTGCGAACATCTCCTACGGTTTTGTTGTATCGAAGCGAGTGTCGTTGCAGGTTGTCATGTTTACGACTACACAGGAAGCTCTCTCTCTCTCTCTCTCTTTCTCTCTCTCTCAGGAAGCTACTAACTAGCCAACAAGAGTCGCGGTTGCTATGTGTGGAGGAAATTGCAAGTCGGTCCCGCCTGCGCGCACCGAAACAAAGGTTGTGAATGAATGACAGGAGGCTCGCTCTGTTTACGTAATTCCACTGTCAAATAAACATGCTCAGGTTCTGAGTGAGACCTCTTGTGTCCGTTTCAAAAGCTTGAGCCAAAGAAAAGAAACAGATGTACAAATTTATTGATGACGGCAAAGTTATCAATTTTATTTTCATTCATTGCTCGATTGACTTATTGCAGGGCTTGAA